>NC_056726.1:1875579831-1875684831 GCF_019279795.1 Protopterus annectens
TTTGCTGCATCTCCACCTCTTAAAGTAAAATCAGCATGTTGTAAAACACTAAAGCTGGAAGCGGTAGTCATTTTCCTGTGTTAGAACATTTGGGTTAGGCATTCAGTACACGATTTTCCTTAATTATTTTGCTTTGTCAGTGATCAAGTACAACTTACAGGCATATTGCAGCTTCTTTTAGGATCCTTGAGCATTCAGGAATTCTGTTTTAAAACCATTTCTGGATGCAGTTTACCTGTGAGATTTGTACTGAATTTTCCATTGTAGGAAGAACAAGTGAATCTCCAGACATCATGCCTCTTTTTGTTTGGCAAGTAAGACCTTAATCCTCCATCCTGGAATTTAGCACTCTGGGTAGTTGACTGGTCCATGAAGACACCAGGCCCTTGGTCTTAATACCAGGGTGGTTGACATTCATAGGGTTAGGAGTCCAGTTCATTTCCACCTTGCCAATACTCGCTCTTAATCCTTCCTTGCCTCTCTTTTAAAGGATGGCCAGGCCAGTTATATCAGGGGTGAATTTGTGAATACCCATCTAGTTGTACAGCTTTTTTTTTTTTTTCTTTCAAAGGCAGACGGTGTCACACTGCTTAATTTGGAAAAGGCATTTGTTCCAGAGAAGGGATAGGCACTTTGTGCTAATTATCAATTTTCCTGGTCTTATTTATTTGAATAGATTTAGGCCTCTGGTCCTAGTGTTAGCTGGACAGTTTGATGTATATGAGGTATAGCAAGTAGTTCTTGGACTGCTGGAAACCTTATAGCCCTACAAACAAGATACAAGTCTCCCATAAAGAGTCTGAGTACAGGAACAAAGCCTCCAGTTTTTCCTGGCTATTAGTCTTTTAAGCCCTTAATCTTTTTGGTTACAAACCTCTGGCTTCTTTCCAATTGCTTGATATGCTTAGTAGTTTACATCTAAGGTACATCCCAAAAGGGCTGGGCATTGGACTTGATGGGTCTAATCAGTGTTGTGTGCAAGGAGGTGAGGACTTCTTTAAATATGTAAGATATACCTTTAGCTATGAGCTATGCAAGATAAAAGTATTTCCTAAGCACTGCTGCAATATGAGACGTCCGACCATATACCCAGATATCTCACATTTTCAGTTTGTGTATATGTATATATACATACATAGTTATAACTCAAAAGGTAGAATAATTTGGTGGAAAATTTTGTGATTATAAAAAAAGAGAGAATGCACAAATGAGTAAATGCTCATTTGTGTGCGAATTATATATGACTGAATTTAGTTTTATAAAGTGTAGCTAAGAGGAGTGTGCAGGAAAATTAATGGCTGAATGAAAAAGTGGTGGTTGTGAATTTGTGCAAGACTGTGTTATAGCCGTTGGTGTGGGTTAGTGTAAGAGCAAGGGTTAGGTTCAGTGTTGTGCATGTTTTGTGTCGTGTGCTGTCCTGGGTAGTAATACTGTTAAGGAAAGGGTTTTTAGTAACATAATGTAGGGTTAGGTGTATGGATAGGGTCAGCACACAAGTAAAATGGTTCAGGTGAGGCAAAGCATTTCACATAGAGTTTAATCTTGAAATCCACTTGACTCTAGTCATAAACACTTTCCAACCCTCTCCATGCTAAGGAACATTTAATCCAAGAAAACATAAATATAAGACTGAATGGATGTGCTCCATAGATCTTCAGGATGCTTACCTTCACAGAAGGATTGCAAAGGAGTCCAGGGGAATTCTGCATTTCTACTTCAAAGCCAGTCATTACCAGTTCTGAGCCTTGCCATTTGGTTTCACTTCAGTCCCCAGGGTGCTCACCAAATGCATGGTGGTAGTAACATCCCATCTGCAACTCCAGGGATTCAAGATATTCCCTTACCTGGATGACTGGCTCATGGCTGTCCCTTCAAAAGAGTCTCTCTTACAAGTCAGTGATTACTTTTCAGCTATGCACTTCAGGCATATCCATCAATCTAGGAAAATCCAGTCAGACTCTCACTCAGTATCTGGTGTTTCTAGGATGTCAGTGGTTCACTACTTTAATGTTGATATCCCTTTCTCAGAACAGAATTCTGTCCTTAAGATCTACAGTACAAACTTTTGACATCTGGAAGTCCCTCAGCATGCTTAGTTCTGAAAGTATTGGGACTCATGGCTTCTTCAGTATTGATAGGAGTCCAAATGGAGAGAGAAATCAACAGGTGAAGGAGAGTAGTATGGCTGGAATTGAATTCATCCTCAAGTCTTGGTGAGTAGCTTCATGAGGTGGACTCTGTTTTTCACAAAATCTCACCAAGACGGCACTGATATATAGACTGCATTTTATACAAAATATATCATGGACAGAAGTAGGTTAAATAAAAAAACATAACTGGGTGTACAAGATCCAGGATAGAAAAGTGCCCAGTCTCGGTAGGCACACTGGTGCCAGGACTGGAAAAAATGACAGTGTAGAATCCTTAAGATACGGCAACATTCCTGCAATGAGGCTAGGCCAGGCCCCGGGGGAGGATGGCCCCACATGTTGTAGAAGGAAGTAGTAGTCCACAAAAACTGATGGGCCAAAAAACATCTATAAAGACAATAGAGTGGACTATTGAGCATAAGAATGAAATTTATGTATTGTTACTATTATGCAAAAAGCCCAGAATTTCCAGTCAGAAGATCTACAAAAAGATTGAGAGAGAATTTAGAGGAAAAAAATACTTCCTCAAAAAAAAAAAGAACTGTCAGAAGTTTCAGATAAAAAAAATGTGTTCATTAATACAAGAGATTTATGAAAAACTTTGTATAGACCAAGACACCTGGGGCAGTTTGGAAAAAGATGAAAGTGCAAAAATATAAAGAGCAAAATCTAGAGTCTTTTGAAATGTATGTAAAAGAAGTACAGACATGGGAAAGGAGCGATCTGGTATGGTGCAATATTTATGCGAAGGAGAATGCCAAGTTAGTCAATACATAAAAGGCAGCCCCAAAGATATTTGAAGAGAAATACAGGCAAATGCATCCAGATCACAATACAAAAAATAAGATCACAAAGAGGGAATGTAAAACAGAAGGTTAGTAAAGTGGAAGTAAAAAAAAAAAAATAGAAGCTGATGTGATGGAATATCTGCAACGTGAAGGATTTAATGTTGAAAATCTAATGCAGGTTATCATGATGGAACAACAAATCCCCCAAGTAAGAAGTAGGAATAACAGGAGACATCTGAAGAAGAAATATGGACATGGGAAATAAAGATTTAATATGATGCAATATTTATGCAAAGGAGAAAGCAGAACTAATTAATACAAAAAGAACAGCACCAAAGATATTTGAAGAGAAATACCTGCAAAGGCATGCAGACATGGAAAATTTTAAATACAAAAACAAGAAAACAGGAAAAGTAGAAAAGAGGATCAGTAATGGAGAAGTTAAAGAAATAGAAACTGAGGTTATGGATTACCTGTGAAGGGAAGGATTTAGTGAGAAAAAATCTAACTCTGATAACATCACAACAGGATAGAGCAATGGGATCCACAAATGAAGGAGAAACCAGTGGGGCGGGAAACATCTGATCAGTTGCCATATGAAGATACTTTGAAGCCTTCCACAGGAAGCCAGTACAAACATTCAGTGGAGTTGCACAGCAAGGGAAGGAACAGGAAACTGTGGCAGCTCTTGACGCCGTCAATGTTGTGAAGTGATAGGCCAGTGAGTTCCCATATGAAAGAGCAACAGATGACACAGGATGAAACTGACGAAAATGTGGTAGAGGAAGATGCTCTGGAACTTTCTATAGAATGCCCGCAGGAAATGGAGAACAAAGAATTTGCCCTCAGATTAGAAGAAAATGATCTAGTTGCTTGATTTAATAGAGATGGACAGACATATTAAGATAAATTAAAGAAATAGACTACAGAAAGTCAATAAAACCCATAAAGGTAAAAGTTTGATAAAACAAGTGAGCACAGTAATTAGAACAGTTCAGAGATCCTTGTAATATAACAGAAGTAAATAGGATATATTACTGCGCAACTTAATTAATAACAGATAAAGTCTTGCCACAAAAACACAGGGTAGAAAGGAAAAGGAAGGGGAGAAATCAAATGCCATCATGGAAGTATCAAAATATAGAAAACTATAAAACGGTTAAGACAAGAAATGTCATTGTTAGAAGAGTATTATTATAATCATTGTAGAGTACAACGCCCCTTTTGGTATGTACCTCACAAGACATCTATAACAACTGGAAAGGCCGCAGAAATACCTCAGAGGATTACCGGCCTCAAACAGATGTCCTACGCAGACCGTCTCAAAAAAACTGCAGCTTTACTCCATCGCATATTGCCTAGTCAGAGCGATCTCTGCCTAACACACACAGCTATGTCAAACCCAGAGCTTTTGGACATGCTCCACTTAAAGGAATCCCAATCCCTCCGAGCTACACGCTCTAGGGACCTAAACCTTGTCACCACAATAAACAGAACATGCTGGAGGGATAGATTCCTGTCCCAGAGACTTCCCATACTCTGGAACAAACTACCTATCTATATCAAACAAAACTCCTCATTAACACTCCAAGAAAAATCTTGATTGGATGGGAGATGGTAAATTCACACCGGGGATCACTTCTGTGGCTCTGATTGACAGTGGCATAGGAAAATAATTTTCTTGGGTAGCGAAAGTCAGGGTACCTTTTGGCTAGGCTTATATAGGCCCTAGGGCCAATAGCCTAGTACATACCTATGAACCTATGAGTATAGAAGAGGGAACAGATAAACAGAAATACTCAGAAATATTTAATAAAAGCAGTGTGCAATATCAGAACACATCAGGATCTTTGGTGCACTATTGCAAATAATAAACTAAAAATATCAGCACCGACGGAAAAGCTTAGAAGATATGCATATAAATATAAAGGAAAAGTATAAAATAAGCAATTTATTGATGACCCAAAAAGTTTTATAGAGAACTGGAAAACAAGGCAAAAGGAATTGAACCCCCTCCCCTGAATAAAAAAGAAAAAATAGATACATTTTGGAGAAATTTCTATGAAGATCCTGTGGAACATAACAAAGATGCTAAATGGATAGAAAAAGTAAAAGAAAGAATAGGAAGTTCAAATGTACAGGATATGAAATAGGTTCATAGGTAGGTACTAGGCTATCTGCCCGAAGGCATTTATAAGCCTAGCCGGAATGTGTTGGCTTTCGCCACCACCTTAGATTAGTTCCCTGTGCCTCTGTCCAGCAGAGCCATTGAAGTGATCCCTGGAGTAAACTTTCTGTTTCCCACCCACTCGTCAAGGTTTCTCTTGAAGAGGGTTAGCGAGGAGCTCTGCCTAATGTAGATTGGAATCTTGTTCCAGAGCATGGGAAGTCTCTGGGACAGGAATCTATCCCTCCAGCACTTCCTATTTATTGTTGTGGTGAGATTTAGATCCCTGGAGCATGTGACTCGAAGGAATATGGTTTTCTTTACGTGGAGCATGTCCATCAATTCTGGGTTGGACATGGCCTTGTATGTCAGGCAGAGATCATGTCTGAGTAGTCGGTATGCAACCGAGTACAGCTGGAGTTTCTTCAGTCGAGCTGCATAAGGGCATCTGCTTGAGGCCAGTGATCCTCTTGGTGAGGAACTTCTGTGGTCTTCCCAGTTGTTGCAGGTGTCTTGTAAGGTACATCCCAAATGGGGCATTGTACTCTATGATGGGTCTGATGAGTGATGCGTAGAGGGGTTCAATGACCTCTTTCGATCTGGATGCAAACCTTTTTGTGATTAGGTGGGCCATATAGAAGAATTTTCTAACCACTTTGGCAATGTGATTATCAAAGGAGAGGTTACTATCTACTTGGGTCCCCAGATCCCTTATTACGTCTTCTGTATTTAGGAGGCTACCACCTATGTGGTAGTTTGTGGGTACTTTGCTTTTTACAAAGGGGATGACAATGCACTTTTTGGCATTTAGCTTGAGGCCATGGTTTTGACACCAGGTATCTGTCTGAGTGAGACCCTTTTGGAGGGTGTCTGTGTCAGCCAGAGAGTCGGTTATAGCCCCTAGTTTGCAGTCATGTGCGAACTTGGTCAGCTATAATCCTCCTGTGCTTGCCTGTACCTCTGAGAAGAATATGCCGAACAGGAGGGGTCCTAGGACTGAGCCCTGGGGAACACCACTTGTAACCGGTTTAGAGTCAGACCTAGCTCCCTCAACTCTTACCATGTGGGTTCTGTCCGTGAGCCACTTGGCAACCCATCTCGTGTAGGGGTTTATGTTCAGGCTGGTGAGCTTGTCTATAATACCCGAGTGGGAAGTGGTGTCAAAGGCCTTTGCGAGGTCTAGGTAGGCTGAGTGGACCACCTTTCCCTCGTCTATAGCCTTGGTAACTGTCTCAAAGAAGTCCACCAGGTTTAGGAGGCATGATCTGCCCGTAACAAAGCCAAACTGGGTAGGGTCCAGTGTTTGTAGGTTTCCATTGTCTCTGTTAATGAGATCCATGATGATGTGCTCCATAGCTTTGCAGACCAAGCTAGTCAGGCTTATAGGGCGATAGTTCCCAGGGTCCTTTGTGGCTCCACCTTTGTGGAGCGGAATAACCGTTGAGTTTAAATAGTGTGTTTAGGTGAGGGGTTAGTTCATCTTTGAGCTTGTGCAGGACGCAGCCTGGGACACAGTCCGGTCCCATTGATGCTGTGTTTTTGGCTTTGGAGAGAGGGCTGTTTTAACCTGAGTGTCTGTGATTTCAGGGGCACTACATTCTTCTGGTATAGTTATGGGCCCTTTTGGGGATGAGAGGGGGGTGAAGCTTGCACTGAACCTGTCTGCCAAGATGTTGGCTATATTGGTCGGTTCAGTGTTTTGTGCCATTCTGCACTAACTCCGAGCAGATCTAAGAATTGCCACTTAGATTCTTGACATAGCTAAAGAATGCCTTGTGATTATCTTTGGAGTCCATGGAAGTTTTTCTTTTGAAGCTAGCCTTGGATGATTTTATGAGGGAACGTAGTTTCTTGCTGATACTGATCAGGGATGTCTTCCCTTCTTGGGATTTTACTCTTTTCTGTACTAGTTTCCTCCTCCTATTGAATAGCTTGTTTATGGCAGGGGTCCACCAGACTGGTTTCCTTTTCTTGGAGGAGTGAGTCTTGGTTTTGTTTGGGATAGCACGATCCATGCATTCTTGTAGGCGCCCATAGAGTGCGTTAGTAAAGCATTTTGCAGCTTGGACAGCGTTATCCTTTAGCATGGGGACTTTGAAACTTCCCACCTCGGTCTTAAGTAATGTGAAGTTTGCTTTTGAAAAGTTTTTCACGGTGGTTTCTTTGACCGGTGGCGGAATGTGGATATCCAGAGTGATTAGTTTATGGTCAGATCTAACCAGCGAGGGGTTGCCCTCCATTGTGGAACCCATGTTGGTAATGACCAGGTCCAATATGTTGTCACCTGTGGTGGGGGTGTTGACCAGTTGATCCAGGGCGTTTGAGTTTATAAATTCTAGGAAATGTTGGGCAGAGGAGTTTGTACTTGAGTAGTTCTCCCAGTTATTGCTTGGGTAATTGAAATCACCCAATATCAGGGTGTTTGGTAGGACCTTTGTTTCCCAGTGTTTTCAGGAGTGCAGAGTGGGGGTCCTGGGACATGGTGGGTGATCTGTAGCAAGCTATAATTTGAATAGCAGTTTTGCCCATTGTTAGTTGCACGTGGATGATCTCTGAAGCATCGTGCTGTGCCACTTACCTGGAGGTGTGGGTATCCTTAATGAATATGGATACACCCCTGCCTTTTCAGTCCGGGTTTTGTGGCCGAAATGTATGGTATGAGTTGTAGCCTGGTAGTACTGGGGTGTTCTCTGGAGCCTTAAACCAAGTTTCTGTTACTGCATATATATCGATTTTCTCCATACTGAGGAGTGCCTCGAGTGCTTGCATTTTGAGGTTTAGATTTCTGGCATTGAGCAGCATTACCTTCAGTTTTTTGTTGCTTGTGCTATTTACAGCGGTGGGTTAGTCTTTTGAGCCTTGCCTAAAAAAGGCGCTATGGGGGTGGCGAGAGCCTTGGCCAGTATTTGAAAGCCTAAGGGTGACAGGTGCAAGCTGTCTCTAGCGAAGCAGCGTGGCTTGTTGAGCATGTCATCCCAGGCTGACAGACACTGGATCCCCTTTGAATGACACCAGAAGCTTAGCCAGATGTTGAAATTGATAATTTTTTCTCTATACTGTGGTATCATTTTTGGTGAGAGCAGGATGCTACTCAGGGTCAGGGTCATACCGGCCTGGGCTATGTGATCAGAGAGCTCCTCCATGTCTCTTTTCATGTAGTCCAGGGAGGTACGGCTCAGGTCATTCACACCAACATGGTCAATGACAGTCATATTTGTACTTGTTCTGGAGTGACCTGAGTGCTTGTGTTATGTGGCGGATCCTGGCACCCAACAGGCAACTAACAGTAACCTTCTCCTTGTTCAGCCTAGTGAGTGGGACGTCAGTGTGCCTGACTATAGAGTCACCTATTACTAGTGTGTTGGGTATGTTATTTTCCTTAAGGGCTGTGATTGTGTGGCACACTGGTTTTGTAAAGTATGTGTTTCATGGTTTGTGTTTGGGGGGGGGGGGGTGGAGGTTGTTTGGATGTCTGCTTTGGAGGTCTCTGTTGCTTTTGCAGATTTTTATTTATTACCTCCGAGTATGTTTTTGTGTATTTATGTGTGTTTTTTGCCAGTGCTAGTTTCATAGGTCTATGTGAGACTGGTGGTGTGATGCAAGTAATTCCCTTCTCCTCTTGACTGCCTGGTCCAGTCTTGGGTTGAGAGAGCTTAGCCTCCAGTTTGGCTGTATAATTGCATCTCTCACATGTATTAGTGTTTGGTGGAAGGAGGAGAGGCTCCTCTGTGTACATGAGGCAATTGTCACATTGCCTTAAAATGCCCTGATTCACCAGTTGGACTGGAGAGTACACCTGAAACTGCCCTTTGAACATGCCTGGATAGGTACAGTGAACTGTTTTACTGATTGGCTGGTAAGGTCAAATAGAGAACTTTGTCCTACTCTACAGTATTGGGTGGTCTATTGCTAAGGTTTATTAGTGCTTGCTATGAGTTTTGAGCAAGTGCCGGGATGACAAGTGAATGATTTGAGTGCTTAAGTTGAAAGTGTGCCTAGTTCCGAGGGAAAATTTGAATAGTAGACTTTGTGAAGCTGGGAATAGTTATACCCTAGCTAACTGGCGCTGCCTGGTGCGCTAAAACTTGCAAATGTGGGTTTTATAGCAGGGAAATGAAAGATATTGAAATTAGCACAAAATGGCCAATAAACTACTAATTCCTGGGCTGAAACCACTTCTCCAGGGACAGATAGGCTGCTCAAAGCTCCCTCTCTCACAGTGAACAGAGAAACTTCCTTCTATCCAAATAAGGTATGGGCAAACACAGAAACTTGTAACACAGCCCTGAATTCAGCACTAACCTGAAAACTGGACTAAACCAGCTTAGAAAGGTGGGAAAACAAGTAATTTTTTTTTCTTCAGAAAATAAAGCAGATACAATCAAAAAAACACTTTAAATGCACACAAATAGCTATCACACTTGAGTGTGTAGCCTACAACAGTTAAACAGGTAATTTAAACACAAAAACGACTTTGTTAAAGTGTAGGCAGTAAAATAAATACAATATGTAGCTGAAACAAGCTTTTTAAATCACAGAAACTCTAGAAAATCAGCGTTTTAGGCGAAATTAGCTAAAGGCAGCAAGAAAATGCTGAAAAATTATACGTAATCACTCCAAAGTCTCTCTTTTGTCTCTCTGCTGCTGTAGAACTCTGCAGGGCACCAGGCAGGAGCTTGCTGAACTGTATACTATAACAGCTAGAGAGAGTGAAACAAAGTTAAGAAAAGTTCCAAACTGGAAAACTCCAGGCGCAGATCTAGTACCTAACTTCTGTCTAAAAGTATTAACATCTTTACGTTAAGATTCAGCCTTGAGTAAGAACTATGTATATGAGCACCCTGAACAGACACCAGGCTGGTTAACAACAGGAAAGACAGTACTCCTACTTAAGGGTGAACCTGCAATCTATCCTAAAAACTATTGACCAATAGCTTGCCTTCCAACAGCATATAAACTGTACACTGGAATTAATGCTGACAGAGTTTGTAGTCATTTAGAAGAAAACTCAGTCATGGCATTAGTACAAAAGGGTAACAAAAGAAAGTCATATGAAGTAATTATCATTTGTTGTTAAGTAAAGTCATAATGGAGAACTATAAAAAGGGGAAGAATCTAAGTATGGCATGGATAGACTACAGAAAAGTATTTGACAGTATCCCAAATTCATGGATAAGAGTGCTAAAAATGTGTAAGATATAACCTTAACTGATTGATTACATTACATTGACCATGAAACAGTGGCAAACCACTTTGCAGTTAGCCATGGTAAAGGGCAATTTATTATTCCAAGAATAAAAATGCAAACTGGGATATTTCCAGGGTGATTCTCTGTCACCACTGTTCTTTTGTCTTGCCCTTAACCCATTAAGCTGTCTATTTAACAGATTAGGTATGGCTACAGTTTGGCTCCCAGAAAACAACAAAGATGAGGAACTGAAAGCAGAACTGCAAGCGGTCAAAACTTTTTCAGATGATAGAAGGATGTCATTTGGTCTTGATAAATGTGCAGAAACAACCTTCATAGCAGGAAAGCTGCAGCACCAAGAAAACATTAGTTTGTGATAGGAATGTGATGTAAAAGAACTTGAGCAAGAGGGAGTGTATAAATATTTTGGAATTGATGAAGGATCAATAGTAAAATATGATCAAATGCAAATAAAACTTAGGAATATTTTGGAAGATTAAAATTAATTAATACTGAAAGCATTGAAATCTAGGAAGAAAGTCCAAGCTATAAACCAATTTGCTCTTCCTGTCTTAACTTGCAGTTTTGGAGTGGGGGTTGACTGGCCCCAAAAGGTGTTGGGTAGGCTGGAGAGGAAAACAAGAAGGGTGCTTCATGCTCATCAAATGATACATAAAAGTCAGTGTATAACAAGACACTGCATCCCCAGTTCTTAAGGAGGTATGGGCCTCCTCAAAATTGATTACATGTATAGATCTGCAGTCGTAGGACTGCATACATATATGCTGACCTCACAAGACCCAAACGTAGTGAAAGTTTTGAAACATGAGCCATATAAGTCTAAGATGACTTCCCTGCTTTTAGTTTAGCAGAAGCATATTGGCATCAAGCAAAAATGGAAATCAAAACAGAAGTCAGGCAGCACCTGAATGTGCCAAAAAGCAAAATAAAGAATATAAGGTGAAGGATCAGATGAGAAGGCAAGAAATGTGGAAGATGCATAAATATAGTTGCGAGTATAGAAAACTTTTGGAACAACCTCATGTTGCTCAGGATCAAACACAGGAGTAGTTAAGGACAGGTAAATTTAAACCAAAAGACAAAAGGTTAATATTGCCGGCCCAAGATAGTGGACTATGTACACGTTGGTTTATAGAGTCCATTGAACTTGTGGGAGAAACATGCAAATGTAGATTTTGTAAAACAGAATTGAAAACAGTCGCACGTCTTGTCGCTGGTTGTGATATACTAATGGCAGAAGGGCTGTGTACTGAAAAGTATAATAATGTGGCAAGACTATTACATTGGGGATTGTGCAAACATTTTAATATTGAAGTAGCTGAAATACACTGGAAACATGAGCCACAAAGTATTATAGAAAATGATGGTTTATATCACATGGGATTGCTCATTACTAACAGTTCAAAAAATAGATGCAAGAAAACCAGTTGTAGTAGTCCATGAAAAGAAGACAAAAGTAGCATTGATCACTGAAATTGCTACACCTAGTGACTACAGTGTCTTATGTGTAGAGAGGGAGACAAAGTCATAAAATAACCAGGATTTGCAGGCAGAAACAAAGGCGATATGGAAGAAGGATACCCAGACAGTTCCAATAGTAGTAGGAGTAACAGGTCTTATTAAAAAAAATAATAATAATAATTTGCAATCATATTTAAATATGTAACTGATGCATGTAACTCCTTAACGAATTGCAGGAGTCGTCATTACTGGGCATATTATGGGTGCTGCAAAGAGCACTTCTTGCTGACATCAAAGATTGAAACAGTACCAATTTTATGAATTGTAATCATTCTTTCATTTAGGAATGGGGATGTTAAGTTGACAATCTCGCCTTCATTCTTGCTTGATGGGTTCGGAGCCGATCCTCGGCTCCGACTCAGCACTTGCTAAGCTCGAGAGTCACTTTTACCAGCTCGAGGCAGCCCCATATCCCATGATGCAAGGCGGTAAGTACCCAGATCTCGTTTTGCCGCTTCGCTGATGAGGTCCTCCTTTTACCAGCTCCTGGTAAGTGAATATTTACATTACTATTTTAGCCCCTTTCTTCGAAAAACTTTAAAATTATTAGTTTTAACATAGTTTTAGTCCCTTTCTGACAAAAATTTTCCCTGTCTCCTTATAACTTTCAGTCAGACTTTCTCCCATCCCACCCCCCCCCCCTTGTTAGGGTGTGTGTGTGTGTCTATTATTGATACTTTGGATATATTTAATTTAATTTCTTGGACTGGTGTTGTGTGTGTGTTTTATTCACCATGTCTAAGGAAAGGGTCTCAGGCTTTAAGAAGTGTGACTCGTGCTGTCAGAAGATGTCTCTGACAGACGGTCACACTTCTTGCCTTTATTGCCTGGGGCCTCTTCACCTGCAGGACTCCTGTGCTATATGTCATTCTTTCAGCCAGAGAGTCCTGCAGGAAAGAAGAAATAAATTGATTTTGAGGGGCCTTCTTAAGCCGGAGGGCTCTCCGGCTAAGTCGGCCCCATCTAAGACTTCTAAGTCTTCCAAGGCCCAGGCTTCTGTACCCAAGCCTGTGGCCTCGGCTCCGACTCATTCTGAGTCGAGATCGGCTCCGGCTGGAGCCGATTCTGGGTTACCTAAACCTTCGGCACCGATGGCTATCGGTGCCGATTCTGGTTCAACCACTTCGGTGTCGGCTCCGATCGGTTCCGACCACCATGTGGCCCAGGCATCGGTGTCGGCTCCGATCGGCTCCGACACCCTTACTTTTATGGCTGTATCGGCTCCGGCTGGAGCCGATGCATCGAAGCTACCTGTCGGTGCCGATAAGTTGTCGGCTCCGACAGTTTCTGTGGTTTCATCGGCTCCGATGGTTCCTTCGAGGAAGAGGTCTAGGTCCCCTTCCTTGGAGCCCATACTTCGGCTCGCTTCCTCTCCTCGAGGAGCCATCGGAGCCGATCTTCTAAGTCATCCAGGCTTTCTGACCATGATTTGGAGAGAGTGGTCAGTAGATTACTAAAGTCACAGGCACTGGCCCAAATGCTACATAGTCCGTCTCAGCAGACGACTATGAGTCCATGCCCCATTGTAGTTCCTCCTTCGACTCTACCCCAGAGTTTGGAGTTGGAGTCTTCGGGGAATGGTTTCTGCTACGGCTGAGGGACAGATACCCCCTTCTGCTCCTTCAGCCTCTACTCTTATCTCCTCTTCGAGACCTTCCTTAGAGGGATTCGGTGGCCGCTCTTCCCTGGTCTCCTCCGAGGGGGTGAGTGGCATCGGACCCTTGTCCGACCCCGCTCTTCCCCTTGGAGCCTCGGCCTTGGTGAGCTCGGCTCCGACATCTGCCTCGGAGCCTTCCTTTTCGGTGGTTCCTGGAGTTCCTAGTTCTTCGGAGCGGGTTCTCTCGGACCTCCCTGGGAGGGGAGCCTTCGAGGTGATGAAGAGTGTGCTGGCCACTGGTCTCAGCCAGCAGTCTGTTCCCTTAGCTCCTCCCTCTATAGTGCCTGTTGACATCTCTGCCACTTCTCTTGCTCCAGGACCCAGAGATCCTCCGCCTCCAGTCTCCCCACTGGGAATATCCCCCTCTTCCGAGGATTCTCCTGATTTGTCGGGAGATCCTCCGCGGAAGAGGACCTGTAAGAGGAAACACGTAGACTCCCCCGAGTCTATCAATTCAGATACTGACTTAGATGAGTCAGAGGGATCCCCAAGATCCCTCTCTGAGGATGTCTCCTTCTCAGACATCCTAGAACTCCTTAGACAGAGGGGAAACTGGCCCACCAATAATCCCTCTGAGGATGAGTCAGTATACCTGGAGGCGTTTGGATCTCGGCCCTCCACCTCCTGGGTGTCTCCGCCTTTCGACCCCCTTATGCAGGTTATTGCTTGAAAGGCGTGGGCTGCTCCTGACTCTGTAGAGCCAGTCCCTAGGAGGCCTTCTAAATTTATTACTGCCCCGTCGGACAAGCTATTCCTCACAAAAGGTGTCCCCGCTGATGCCATGGTGGTGGCGGCGGCCACCAAGAAGGAACTTGCAGATCCTTCCATACCTGTCCATCCTCCTAATAAGGACTCTAGGACCATGGATAGGTATGGTAAGCGGATGTTTTCTTCAGCGACCTTTGCTATGCGTTAAGCTGAACTACCTATGTCACTTCACCAGACTCCAAAGGGATATCCTTAAGGAGCTAGGTGAAGTTGTGCAGGATCCTACAGCTGCAGGGGCTCAGGAAAAAATCGCTTCGCAGCTAGGAACCCTTAACTCCATTGCAAACTCCTCCATGCGGCTGATATCATATGCTGCTGATGGAGCGAGTAGGGCCGCATGGTACAGGTGTGGCTCTTAGACGCCAAGCCTGGATGCGGCTATGTAATTTTGCAGATCCCTTTAAGGCGTCCTTCACAAACTCTCCCTTTGATGGGTCAGCTTTGTTTGGCCCTCAAGTGAAGGAAACGTTGACCAGGTGTGAGCAGGACGGCAAAACTCTTTCTGCCGTAGGAGTCCGTTTTTCCACCCCTTCTAGACCTTACCCCAAAGGACAGAAGGGTGGTAAAATGTGGTTCCGCAAATCCCAAGGAGTCACGCCGGATTCACATGGTCAGTTTACCCCTAGAGGCAGAGGGGGTAACAACAACAGACGCCACTCTAGAGGCAGAGGGGGTCCACAAAACCAGGGAAACAGAGAGTCTCTCTCTGATAAGCCCTTTCAGCATCCCTGAGATGTTGCCCGGCTGTCCCTCCTTGGAGGCAGTCGGGGGAAGACTATCGCTGTACCCAGAAGCCTGGTGTTCCCTCACTCAAGACAGATGGGTACAGTCGATCATATCCGAGGGTTACAAAATTCCTTTCGAGGAAAGTCCTTTCTATCCCTCAAATTCCCTTCCAGATGTACCACCCGGTCTAAGGGAAATTGCAGAGTTAGAAGTCTTAAAACTACTGCAAAAGAGCCATTCAGCCAGTTACAACAGGCCATTCAGAGCCGGAATCTACTCAAGGTTCTTTTGGTCCCCAAAAGACGGGAGACTGGAGACCAATATTGGATCTCAGCAGACTCAACAAGTCTGTGAGGAAGACAAGATTCCGAATGGTCACTCTTCATTCAATTCTGCCCTTCTTACAGAAGGACAACTGGATGTGCTCAGTAGATCTTCAGGATGCGTACTATCACATAAAATTCACAGGCGCTCCAGGAGATTTCTCCGCTTTCGGCTGGGGTCCAGTCATTTCCAGTTCAGAGCCCTGCCCTTTGGTCTCACTACAGCCCCCAGAGTGTTCACCAAATGCATGGCAGTGGTCACGGCTCACCTGAGACGTCAAGGATTCCAGGTGTTTCCGTATCTCGATGACTGGCTCCTTTCAGCCACCACCAGGCATCAGCTTGTTCAAGCCAGGGATTACACAATAAATCTTTGTTCTCATTTGGGCATCTCGATCAACTTTGAAAAGTCATCCTTATCGCCCTGCCAGTCTATTACTTTCATAGGCACAAACTTAAACACTGTTCGGATGTCAGCTACCCTTACAGATCAAAGAGTTTCAGACATTCAAAGTCATGTCAGGATCATTCTAGCCAACAAGAAAGTACAGGCCAGAATGGTTCTAAAGGTATTAGGCCTCATGGCTGCGGCCATTACTCTTCTTCCCCTGGCTCGCTTCTACATGCGCCTTCTTCAGTGGATGTTGTTCACTCAGTGGTCGTACCAACAACTTCCAATGCGTCACCAAATTCTGGTGACACAGATTTGCAAAAATCATCTTGCTTGGTGGATCACTTCTCCCCAGATTCACCAAGGCAGACACTTTGTACCCCATCCCGGTAGCCACTGTCACCACGGATGCCTCCCTGATCGGGTGGGGGTCATTATCAGGGCAGGATGGTTCATGGGACGTGGCAACCGTTCGAGTACCACCTGCACATAAATGTCCTAGAGATGAGAGCAGTGCTTTTAACGTTGCAAGCCCTCAACGACTTTCTTCCCGTAGGGACAATTGCAGTCCACACAGACAACATGTCTGTAGTTTGGTATATCAACAAACAGGGCGGAACCAAGTCCTACCCCTTGTGTCGAGAAGCTCAGACTTTGGCAATGGGCGATCTCCTCTCATCGGTTTCTGGTAGCAACGCACATCCCTGGGAAAACCAACATTTTAGCGGACAGATTGAGCAGAGCTATTCTCATGCCTCACGAGTGGTCTCTCAAGCAATCTATAGTGGAAGAGATTTTTCTGGAATGGGGTGCCCATGTTGCGATCTTTTGCTACTCCCAAAACAGCAAATGCCCAGACTTCTTCTCTCTCTTCCCTCTGCCAGGCCATCCCCCCAGAGACGCTCTGACCCAGGATTGGCCCCAGGGACTTCTTTATGCCTTTCCTCCTTTTCCCCTGATCCCTCAAGTTATCCAGAAAGCAACCGTTTGAGAGCCAAAATGATTCTCATTGCTCCTTATTGGCCTCGACAAATTTGGTTTCCGTTCCTCCATCGTCACCTTTTGGTGCAGCCGTGGCATCTGGACCCAGTGCCAGATCTTCTGATTCACCAATCGGTCAGCTGCACCGGTCTATCCCTTCTCTCAACCTCACAGCATGGTTGCTCCACTTCCTTCCTTAGCCAGGCTTCCTTTGATCTCTAACCCGTTAGAGACATTCTAGTAGCTTCTTTAAAATCCTCTACCAGGAGGATTTATACAAGCAAATGGAAACGTTTCTCTTATTGGGCTAATGCCAAGAATATTGATCCCTTCACTGCCCCAGTTCAGGCAGTTTTGGATTTCTTAGCGGAGATTTTTCATGCAGGCTCCTCTTATTCCACAGTTAGAGTTCAATTGGCTGCTATCTCGAACTTTCATGTCGGGTTCGCAGATCACAATATTATGTCCCACAGGCTTTGTAGAGCCTTCTTGAAAGGAATTTTCCTCCTGAAGCCTCCAGTCAGGAATCCTCCTCCTCAATGGTATCTAAATTTAGTGCTGACATCCTTGATTCTTCCCCCCTTCGAACCAGCTGTTTCTTGCTCCCTGAAATTTCTTTCATGGAAAACCTTATTCCTAGTAGCGATTACATCTGCCAGGAGGGTGTCTGAACTTCATACTCTATCGGTTCGACCCCCCTATTTGGTCTTTCACAAAGACAGAGTTTCATTGAGAACTAATCCGACCTTTTTGCCTAAGGTCGCCTCAAAGACTAATTTGTATCAATCCATTGATCTCCCTGTATTTTTTCCAAACTATTCAAACAGATCGGAACAAAAACTACATTATCTTGATGTCCACCGCCAACTCAGATATTATCTGGACAGAACTAAACAATTTAGGAAATCCGATCATCTCTTTGTTTCCTATGCTGATAACAAGAAAGGCCTTCCTGTCTCAAAAGTGACCTTATCTAGATGGCTTTCTTCTGTCATCTCTGAAATTTATCGGCTCAGGGGAAAACAGCTGTGCTCAAAACCTAAAGCACATTCAACTAGAAGCTTAGCTACTTCTACAGCCTTTCAAGCTAGACTTCCTTTAGATACTATTTGTGCAGCGGCCACTTGGGCCACTCCTCATACTTTTGTTTCCCATTACAAATTGGACTTGGCCTCCAGGGACAGAGCCAGTTTTGGCTCTACAGTCCTCAAGAGTTTGTTCCATTGAGCCACCCAGGATAGAGGTGCTAGGGACGCGGTCCCATCAAGCAAGAATGAAGGCAAGATTGACAACTTAACATTAAGAAGTTATGTACCTACCATAACGTTCCATGTTAGTTGTCTTCTCTCGCCTTCTTTCTTGCGACCCTCCCTCCTTCCCCCAGGCCTGGACAGACCTTTTTCTACAAAGAATTTTTATGCTGAAGACCATTCAGAGCTGGTCCTTCTTCCATCCTGCAGGCTTTTCTTTCTTCCTTTGGGAAGTGTTTATGCTTGGTGCTATTGCCCCTTTGTCATCAAACGAGATCTGGGTACTTACCGCCTTGCATCATGGGATATGGGGCTGCCTCGAGCTGGTAAAAGTGACTCTCGAGCTTAGCAAGTGCCGAGTCGGAGCCGAGGATCGGCTCCGAACCCATCAAGCAAGAAAGAAGGCGAGAGAAGACAACTAACATGGAACGTTATGGTAGGTACATAACTTCTTATTCATTCCCGTCATATTAGAAAGCCATAAAAACTTGAAGAAATTAAAAAGTGATAGTACATTTTGCCCAGTACCACATGGGGGGACTCTTCAGTGGCTGCTACAATCACAATTGTCTGAGAGCTTCCATCCTCTTTCTCTTCCCATTATTATATGTTATAACTCAGTTGTGCGTAAAACACCTGCAGTGGTGGTCACAGTTCCCATTGATGTCAACAGAAAGACTCTTCCAAGTTCCTTCTCCAGTAGCTGTAGTAGCAGTGGTGATCACAGATGCATCCTTTCTGGGGCGGGGGGGGGGGGGGTTTCATTGTGAAGGGTGAATGGTCTTCACACAAATGTTCTGAGATGAGGGTGGTTCTCTTTGTGTTGCAAGATCTGCAGGATTGCCTTCCTCCAGGAGAGAGAAGTATTCGTATGGACAATACTGACAGTAATCTGGCACATAAATGAGCAGTGAAGAACCACATCTTACTTGCTTTGTCACAAGGCCATAAAGCCACACATCCTTGGACAGCCTCAGCGGGAATCTGTTGCTGCCTCATGAGTGGTCCCTCAATCCAGTGTTTTGCCAAAGAAATATTAAATCTCTGGGGCACTCCCTGCTGTAACTTCTTTGCATCTCCCCAGATCGTGAAATGCAGCAGTTGTTTTGCCATAGCCTCTTCTCAAGGACAAAAACTCAGCGATGCTGTGTCTCATCATTGGGCTGCAGAGCTGTTTTATGCTTATCCCCTTCTTCCCCTGATAACCAGTAATTCAGAAAGCCTTGCGCTGCAGGGCACTGTCATCCTCATTGTCTCTTTTTGGCCCAGAGAGAGATGATGTCCTATCTGCAAACCACACTTAAAGGAACCTCCCTGGTTCCTTGATCTGCTACTGGATCTCATCACTCACCCAGATATTCACAACCTGAAGATAATTGCAGTTTCTCCAGTTCCAGTGATATCAAGGGATGTGACTCTTTCTTCATATTTCGTCCACATTATCACAGCTTTGCAGAAACCTGCAACTGGGAAGGTCTACCACAATAAATGGAAAAGTTTTTTCTTATGGGCTGAGTCTCAGAACATAGAAGCGTTTTCAGCCTCTGTTGTGGATGTTATGTGTACCTTGCCTTCCTTGTTTCACTCCGGCTTTATTTTCTTTACCTTCAAAATCTAACAGGCAACAATTTCGTCCTTCCATGTTGGGTTCCAGGATTCTTCTCTGGCGTCAAACAGATTGTATAAAGCCTTCCTCAGAGGCACCTTCCTTTTGTGATCATCTACTAAGGATCGGATATCACCATGGGATTTGTATTTCATTTTAGAGGCCTTGTCTAAAGCCACTTTCAAGCCAGCAGTGTTTGCAGACTTAAAAGTTCCTGTCTTAGAAAACCATATTCCTAGTTGCAATCCCTTCAGCTAGAAGGATTTGAGAACTTCATTCCCTTTTTTCTATATCTCCCCATATTGTCTTTCACAAGGATATAGTTTACCTTAAGGACTAAAATCCCTCCTTTATACTAAAGGAGGCTCTTGAGAACAAACGTTCCCAGCCCATCCACCCATGGCTATTTTTCCCTAACTATCAGAGTAAAAGAGAATAAATTATGCATAGACTGGATGTTCACGAACCTTTTTATTTCTACCTTCAAAGAACTGCCTCCTTTATGAAAGATGAGCAACTCTTTGTATGCTTTGCCAAAGACAAACTGGGTAGGAGAGTATCTAAAATTTTGCTATCTCAATGGTTATCTGACTGCATTTCCACTGTTTCTCCATAACAAATCATTGGTTATTATGCCCAGAACACATTCTACCAGAGCCATACCAATTTATATGGCTTTCTTCTGGTCGCATTCCCTAGTTGAGATTTGTCAAGTAGTGACTTGGTCGTCATCTTACACCTTCATTAAACACTACTAATCGGACTGCATTTCTAGAGCCAGTGCCTGCTTTGAAGCTTCCATCCTGAAAAGTTTGCTGTCATGAGGCCACCTGGGATTTATGTATGTGGAGATTCTGACCCGTATGTTTGATCAGGTAGCTAAATGAATAGGATACAAAAGTTATGTATGTGCCATAAAGATATATATCCTTTAATTCCATTCACTGATATGACAACCTACATTCCTTCCCCGACAGTCTTTAAGACCTGAAGAATCATGTCTCCCTTCTTGAGTCAAAGGCAGTACAATAGTGGATTTATGGTCAGGCATCAAACTTGATCTAAGTTGGTCAGGGAAGAGCAGGGGATTGTGGGAAGAAAAGAATTTTGAAGGGCTGAGGCTGGAGCATTAAATTTGCTGGATCAGATCTAAGCGGTGGCTGGAGGACCATATGCCAAATCAGTCGGACTGGAATGAAAAGATCTATCATTATGATAAGTACATATCTTTCATTTTACGTGATGGTATCTCGTAGTACCTTAGATAACCTTTTGATGTTGACCTTGATTTGTTGGTTTTTCATTGTATTTTTTATTCTAATGATCTTTTTTCCTTTTATTGTATTTCTGTATGGTATGTGAACCAACGGGTTGGTTTTCATCTTAGTCTTCCAATTTTGTTTAGTTTTGGTAGGGGTTGAGACATTTGTACAGTTTTGTAGGTGAGCATAGAGTTTATTTGCATAACTATTAACAGTGTCAACTTTTGAGGGGTTATCATTGTATATGAACTCTGAAGTCTTTGAGTACTGGTATTTGCAACCGCTGGTTTAGGGATTTTGAAATATAGGGTTACCAGTTTATGGTCAGATTGACTGAGAAAGAGAATGCTAGTATGATAGCACATACAACTGCCATATTTGTAAGGACCAGGTTAAGAAAATTTTGTCTTCTATTGGCCTTTTGACTAAGTGATTCATGGCATTGTTTGTGAAATCAAGTAAGTTTTTTGCCATAGCCTCTATTTGAGGTACACATTTCCAAGTTTTATCGACAGGTATATAAAGTCACCCAAGATGATGGAGTTTTTGAAGTTCATCCAGTGTATTTAAGAAATGGACATTGTTTTTGGAGGTCATCAAGGGTGTCCTTAACATGCTATGATCTGATGGCTGGTTTTATTTAGAGTGAGTTGAATCTCAATACGGTATGTTTGTGGGTCTCTGGGAATCTGTTTTGAAGTAATGTGGTCTTTAACAGATATGGATTTCAAAACAGTTTCCATTGGGTTTAGAGGCATGGTACATGCAAAACCATGCCATAGAGGGAGTGCTTTTTGCACTTTTAAACCACATTTCAGTATTAATACATAGATGAATGTGCTCCAAATACAGGAGGGCTTCAAGGTCAGGTAATTTGTTATTTACATTCCTAGCACTGAGCATCACCTTATTGATATTGTCTGGTGTTTTATTTGCTATGTTTTTTTTTTTTTTTTTTTTAGGTTAGATCATCTATTAACTGAACTCTACTTAAACAAATGGCACTATGGGGGCAGCAAAGGCTTTACCTAGTATGCAGAAGGCTTGGAATGAGAGGTGCAACCCTTTCTTGACAAAGCAAGAAAGAATTTGCAGCAGTTCATCTTGTTCTGAGCCATACTAGATCCCACCTTGAATGGCACCAGTTATTTAGCCAGTTGTTAAAGTCCATCATTTTTCCCTTGTACTTTTGGCATCATTCATGGTGATGGTATTCTGCTTAATGCCAGAGTCTTTCCTGTATTTGTGACGTGTGCAAAGCATGGAAATATCTCTCTGCATATCCTTACGGTTTTGCACAACAGATCATTTACACACACATGAACTGCCATCATGTTGTAGTCATACTACTTTCTCTGATAGCCCTTGAGATGTCAGAGATTTTGGCACCTGAAAGACAACTCACCATCACACTGTTTTTGTTCAGTCTTGAGAGAACAGAGTCTGTGTCTTACTATAGAGTCACCTATCATTGGTACATTTTTAGTAGTTATGGGTTTAAGTGTACTTGTTTGGGTCATTTTTTTTATCCTGATGACTCCCCTTTGAAATGTGGCACTGAAGACCTTACTGACTCTCTTACAAGACTGGATAAGGCGAAGGTTACAGTTAGTTGCCTGTCATGGGGAAGACTCCATCAGATCACACAAGCACTCAGGTCAGTTACAGCTAAGTACCAGTATGACTCAGTTGTAGTCCATGTGGGGATGAATGACCCGAGACTTGCGTCCTTTTACTGTATGAAGAGACATGATTGAACTCTCAGAATATGTTTTCAGAATATGTGTCACAGGAAGGTATGAACCTAATGTTGAGCATCATTCTACCATGTCCAAGGATGATATCACAATACCAACAGAAAATGATCGACTTGAACAACTGGCTTGGCTACTGTTGTTATTCCAAATGGGTTTAATGTTTGTCAGTCTGGGAGGACATGGTCGACAGGCCACGCTGCTTTGCCAGTAATGGTCTTCACCTTTCACCTCTAGGCTTTTGGATATTGGCAAAAACATTGTCCACCCCTATAGTGCCTTTTTTTAGGCATTGCCAAACAGACAAACCTTTCAACATATCGAAATGTACTCAGGACAAGTTAAAGGTGTTACAGCTCAGTGCTAGGAATCACAAAAAAGAAACTGCACTCCCTGGAATATTTCTTCACCCTGGAGAATGCAGACGTCTGTGCAGATACTGAAGCATGATTTAAAGCCACAGAAAGCACTCCGGCAGTGCATGGCTATAACACCTATCATATGTTCCGTTCAACCACTGAACATGCAAGAGTAAAAGGGGGGGGTTGTATCTATCTACATAAAGAATAAGCACACCTTAAGGCTGGACAAACAGTATGACGGTGCTTGAGCTACTCCATGTCCAACCAACTAACCATGGGAAAAATCCATTACCATATTCTTGCTAGCTACAGGTCCCCAACCATGAACCTGGAAACCCACACATCCTACCTGAAGTTACTTGAATCACTCTCTATCCAGCCTAATACCACATTCATGGGTAATTTTTAACTTCCCCTCTATTAACTAGGAGGCATACATAACCACTAACATGCAGGCCCAAAGATTTCTTGACTTTGTAAATTCAAATGCCCTACAGCAGCTGATCTGCATTCCCACTAGGGGAACAAATATCCTAGATCTGGTACTCACAAATATGGAAGAGCGCTGCACATCTGCATGTGTGATGTGTTCACTGATCACAAAGTGGTCTCCTTGAAAATAAAAGTAAAACTAGACTCCCCACTGATCCCCAAAAACTTTTCTAAGCTAAACTACCTCCTATTAAGTCATGGCATAGCTAGATTCCAAGCTCCCCCAAATCCAGAAAACACAGAAGTCTATGCAGAGGCATGCACAAAAGCCCTGTACAACTAGATAAACAACTGCATAGAAATGTTAGTCCCAGACCGAAATAAACCCAGATCATACCGCAAAAACAAGCCACTCTGGTTGGACCCCTGGTATTAACAGGTTGTACAATAAAGGAAGAAAATCCTGTTGAAAAGTAAGAGGGAATATGTACAGCAGAACAGCAAGTCCATCATTAGTATAAACAAGCAAATCAGGAAATCAGTCAAATATCTGAAAGCAGACTTTGAGTTAAAAATAACTACCAAAGCAAAGTGTGAAGATCGGTAAAGGCTGCCAGCCTAGCCAGATAGAATTTTGTAGATAATTCTGTCATTTGTAAATATTAATGTAATCCACAGGCTTGTTCTCTTAAATGTGAAAAGACTGCATTGGAAATTCAACTGAAAAATGTAACAACAGTGCACTCTGGTGTAACAAAGCTGATAAGTCAATTCTTTGATGTCAAAATTCGGAGCCGATTTCTCTAGAGGGAGGCATCCTGACTGTTGTTTTAAGACCAGAGCTAATGGCTAGAATTTGCATGTATAAATGCCCTTTATTGCTGTGGTTTCTGACCAGATGTAAAGAATGTAAATGTAGTTTCTGTTAGCCTAGGAACACCAGAGACGTGTGAATAACGATGTCATGTGAAGCAGCTTTGTGTTATCAATTTAGAGAGAGAGTTCAGAGAGCTCTGAGCATTTTGTCTTGAGAACATCCAATATCACCAGCACTGTTTTGCTTTATGTAAGTTTATTTTACAACTGATTTTTCTCTTAGAAATAGCTAGGAATTAGGAAGATTGTTTTTCTGTGATGTCAGTACTTTTCTACTGTGTTATTTTAAGTATTTCTCTGTGATCTCTGAACTCTTGACTGGCACTGTGTAGTGAGAAGTATTGTCTTGTGTGTTTATTATTTATTATTATATGGTGATACTGTACCAAGTCACTTTAATAAACATTGACTGTTCAGTCACACTTACTGTTTGGATAATAATATTGCACAGTAATAATTGGGCACCTTTTCAGAATGGCCTTTGAGTAGCTGATATTAGTGGGTGGTGGCAGCTGGTACTACCTTTTAGACTGGGCAGAAAAGGGGCACAACTGGAGAACCCGTGTCAGCCTTCCCCAGGAGTGTATGTGTGGTTGTATACAATTCTTCTCTCAAAAGTGTGTGTGTATGTGTGTCAGCTACTTGGGCAGGGACACAAAGCACTGGTTGGACAGAGAGAGTGCTGGAGGTTTTAGCTTGCCCACTAGTTGAGATCTGGACCCTATAGCTGTGCCAGTGGGAAATCTTATTGGGAACCTGGAGAGAAAGGGAGAAACCAGCCCCAGAGTGACTCTGTGTGCTCTTAAGGGAAATTGTACTTTACTGTGTGTGTATTTATTATCCTTTCCCTATATGGGCGCCCCTCACTGGTGAGGGTTGAGGCTCCTTGATTACTGGGCCAGGGCACAGGCATCACATATTAATTGTTTGGCAGTGGTGGGATATCCACACCACATATTAATTGGTTGGCAAATACTAATTTGTTTGTAGTGTTGTGGGTAGAGTGAATTCCTGTAGCTTGTGTACAGTGATCACTGAATGTGTTTTGTACTCTAAATCAGCCAAGCAGTGAATACTCAGAGTTCAGATCACAATTGTTTTATTTCTTTTGTTAGCTTAGTTAGTCAGGGAGAGCAGGCAGCATGTCAGAAGAGGAGTATGGAAAGCTGACAAGGAGCCAGCTGGCTGAGATGTGCCAGGCTAGGGGTCTGGTGCATAGTAACCTGACTAAGGCAGAACTGATTGCAGCCTTGGTCACAGCTGCATCAGAAAACAGCAGCCAGGAGGACGATTGGACTGGCAGTGGAGATGTACCACCCTCAGAGAATGGACAGCTCAGTCATTCTGCAGAGGACTTAAAAATCCATCTGGAGTTAGAGACTTGAGGTGGAGGTCAGGCATTTGCAAATAGAAGCAGCTGAGCGACTGAGACTTCTGCAGGCTGAGGAGAATGAGAAACTGCCTCGCCTGGAAGCTGAGGAAAAGGAGAGGCAGATTCAGCATGAGAAGGAGATGCTGACTCTTTGCCAGAGTCATGGAGGTAATGAGGAAGGGAGTAACTAGACCCCAAAAGCTCAGTAATGTCTTCCGCAGTTTAAAGAGGGGGATACTTTTGATAGTTTTATTCATATGTTTGAGGAGGGTATGTAAACAGTATGATGTTGACCAAAGGCACTGGGTACAGTTCCTGACCCCCTTACTCCATGCTAAAGCTGTAACTGTGTTGTCTAAAATGTCTGACATTGAATGTTTTGATTATACTGCTAAGAATCACTTGTTAGAATGTTTTAAGCTAACACCTGAAACTTATAGGAAAATGTTTTGTGAGCATAGACACAAGGCAGATGAAAGTGTGTGTGAATATGTTGCTTAACTGAGCACTTATTTTCATAGGTTTGTGAGTGGATATCAGGTCATCACTTTTGAAGGGCTGGCAGACCTTTTGGTGAGGGAACAAGCCCTTAGCACTTTGAGGACAAGAGGATCTGGTTAGCTGATGGACAATGTGCTACGTCAGAGGAGTGTTGGAAGAAAGCAGACCTATACCTAGCAAGCAGGGCATCCCTGAACAGGAAATGGACCCCCAATACGGCTCATGGATCTAAAGGAACCCATGGTGGGCAGCACAGACTGCCCCAACAGAATCTGCCAGTAGCAGGGGAAGCCACTAGTCCAGGACCTATGGTTAAATGTCTTGAATGCAACCAGTGGGGCCATGTGGCATACAAGATGTCCACATAGGCAGGGTGGAGAACAAAAGGTGATAGAGCCAATAAGTGGGTAAGACAAAATGCCAATAGTAGGTTGTCTTGAGACAACAAGGGTACCGAATTACCATCCTGTAGATGTCTTGATGGGGAAGGATTTGGATGAGACAGTACCATGTGTTTATGCAGTTACACGCAATCAGACTAGGAGACAAGCATGTGGGTCTGGTAGCCTGGGGGAGACCCAGACAGACTGCATACTTACAGCCAGGACTGGTGAGGTGGCTACTTCAGGGAGGGAGCTACTCTGCAGCAGTGAGACTTAATGTGAGCCACAGCTGCTTGTGGTTACTGATGTTCCCTTGGACAGAGTGACTGCAAAGGTCGAGGTGAGTAGTAGTACCCAGGCTGACAGTTTGGCACCACTGTCGGAGGATGCCAGACTTCCTGTGTAAGGGGAGCTGAGAAGGGTTACAAAGAGAAAGCTGAGACAGGCTCAGCTCTCAGACCCTGCATTGCAAGGTCTGAGGCAGGTAGCTAGTAAGGCACCTGATTCTCAAGGGAAGTGGGATTCTGTATAGTGGGGCAAAGGGTTGCTGTATACTGTGTGGACCCCTGAGGGAGGGCTAGAAGGTGAGAGGGTATAGCAGTTGGTAGTGCCTAGAGCCTACTGTCTGACACTTTTAACCATACCCCATGATATTTCCTTTGCAGGTCATATGGGCATAAAACGTACAAAGAGATGCATTATGCAGAACTTCTGATGTAACTGGGTACTGCAGGACCTGTGATCAGTGCCAAAAGGTAGCCAAGGCAGGAGACCAGTTGAGAGCTCCTTTGATGCCTTTGCCTGTGATTGAGGAGCCATTTCAAGGGTAGCTATGGATATTGTGGGGCCTCTAAGTACCCAAAGTTCCACAGGGAAAAAGTATATCCTAGTGGTAGTGGATTATGCTAGACAATACCCTGAGGCGGTGGCTCTGTCCTCCACTGAGGCAGAAAAGGTGGCAAATGCTTTGTTAGATATTTTCAGCAGGGTAGGTTTCCCAAAAGAAATACTGACTGACAGAGGTGTCAATTTCATCTCAGACCTGCTGGCTTGTCTGTGGAAGTCCTGTGGGGTGAAGTGCCTGAAGACCACCCCCTACCATCCCCAGACTAATGGTGTTGTTGAGAGGTTAAACTCTACAATCAAGTCCATGCTACAGGCATTGGCAGACCAGTTCAAGAGTGAGTGGGACAAATATTTGCCCCATCTGTTTGCTTACAGAGAAGTTCCCCAGGAATCCACAGGTTTTTCACCCTTTGAGTTGTATGGGCATAGGGTGAGGGGACGTCTAGATTTAATTTCTGATGAGTGAGAAGGTAAGTGTGAACCTCACAAGGAGTCTGTTGTGGCATATGTCCTAAACCTCAGGACAAGGCTCAGAGAACTCATGGGCTTGGCCCAGGAGAACCTGGCAGAAGCCCAACAACAGAAAAAGGTGTGGTATGACAGGAATGCTCGAGCTAGAGAGTATGCTGTAGAGCAGCATGTAATGGCTCTCATACCTGTCAGACACAACAAACTGCAAGCGGCTTGGGTGGACCCTACAAGGTGATAAGAAAGGTAGTGATGTTAACTACATGGTGGAACTGCTACGAAGATGCAGGAGCACAAATTGTACCATATTAATATGATAAAACCTTACCATGAAAGGGAGGCCCTTGTGCTGCGCATTTGCAGTGGATTGCAGGAGGAATCTAAAGGAGATCTGGTGATTGATCTCCTCAGGGAGGCTCGGACTGACACCTCAGTGGAAGGGGAAGCAATGTCCTAGCAGCTGTCTCCTCCCCAAGTTCGAGAAATCCGAGCAGTGTTACAGGAGTTTGAGGACATGTTCTCTGGGAAATCGGAGTGCACCCACCTGGTGCAGCACCAGGTGGAAACAGGACCCCAAAGGCCTATTAGACAGGCCCCTTATAGGGTGCCTGAAAGAGTCAAACAGACTCTGAGGGAGGAGATACAGGAGATGTTGGAACTAGGGGTAATTCAAAAGTCTGAGTCCCTGGGCCTCCCCAGTGGTGCTGGTGCCAAAGGCGAATGGCAGCACCCGGTTCTGTGTGGACTGCAGGAAATTAAATAGTCAAACAGTCAGATGCTTTACCCTATGCCTAGGACAGATGAGGCCCTAGAGCAGCTGGGTGGGGCTAAGTATCTTACAGCCATTAATCTTACCAAATTTTACAGGCAGGTGCCCTTGACTCACAGTGCTAAATAGAAGTCAGCCTTTGTGACTCCTTTTAGCTTGTATGAGTTCACAAAGATGCCCTTTGGGATGAAAAATGCCCCAGCAACTTTCCAGAGGCTGGTAGATCATATCCTAGCAGGAGCAGGACTGTTTGCCCTTGCTTACCTAGATGCTATTGCCATCTACAGCCATTCCTGGCAAGAGCACCTGCAGCATGTCAGGGAGATGCTACGCAGACAACAGAGGACAGGGTTGACCATTAAGCCCAGCAATTGTCAGGTGGGTATGGCCAAAGTCTCCTACCTGGGACATAGAGTGGGGAGTGGTAAGATCAGGCCAGAACCTACCAAAGTAGAAGCCATTCAGGCATGGCCTGCACCTGTTACCAAAAAGCAGGTGAGGGCATTCTTAGGGACAGCAGGGTACTACAGAAAGTTCGTCCCTAGTTATAGTACCATAGCTGCTCCTCTCACAGACCTGACAAGGAAGAACAGAGCCAGCCAGCAAAATGCCAGGTTGGTAAGATGGAGCCTAGGGTTGCAAGCATATGATGTCAGTTCTGCACCACAGTGGGATTAGCAATGCCAAAGCAGATGGGCTCTCAAGACAGGGAATGGGGTAAGTTATACACAGATAGACCTAACCCTCTCAAGCAACGTTTCTCAACGTTTCTCAAGGGTCACTTGAAAAACTAGCTTGAGTTCTCCAGGGAGGGAGATGTGTGAAGATAGGTAAAGGCTGCCAGCTTAACCAGATAGAATTTTGTAGATAATTCTGTCATTTGTAAATATTAATGTAAGCCACAGGCTTTTTCTCAAATGTGAAAAGACTGCATTGGATATTGAACTGCAATAATGCAACAACAGTGCACTCTGCTGTAACAAAGCTGATAAGTCAATTCTTTGATGTCAAAAGTCGGAGCCAATATGTCTAGAGGGAGGCATCCTACCTCTTGTTTTAAGACCAGAGTTAATAGCTAGAATTTGCATGTATAAATGTTTTTTATTGTTCTGGTTTCTGACCAGATGTAAAGAATGTAAATGTAGTTTCTGTTAGCCTAGAAATACCAGAGACGTGAAGAATGATGTCATGTGAAGCAGCTCTGTGTTATCAATTTACAGAGAGAGAATGAGAGCTCTGAGCATTTTGTCTTGAGAACATCCAACATCACCAGCACTACTTTGCTTTATGTAAGTTTATTTTAGAACTGTGTTTTCTCTTAGAAATAGCTAGGAATTAGGAAGATTAAAAATAGCTAGGAATTAGGAAGGTTAGACTAAATGTTTTTCTGATGTCAGAACTTTTCTACTGTTTAAGGATTTCTCTGTTATCTCTGAACTCTTGACTGCCACTCTGTAATAAGAAGTATTGCCTTCTGTTTTTATTATTTATTATTACATATTTTTAAACCTTTCAACTCTGGCTGTTTTGTGTAGAGATAATTTAAGGTCTAAGAGTGCATTGCATGTATATGGTGATACTGTACCAAGTCACTCTAATAAACCTTGACTGTTTAGTCACACTTACCGTTTGGATAGTAATATTGCACAGTAATAATTGGACACCCTTTCAGAAGGGTCTTTGAGTAGCTGATATTAGTGGGTGGTAGCAGCTGGTACTACCTTTTAGACTGGGCAGAAAAGGGGCACAGGTGGAGAACCTGTGCCAGCCTTCCCCAGGAGTGTCTGTGTGGTTGTATATAATTCTTATCTCAAAGTGTGTGTGTGTGTGTGTGTGTGTGTGTCAGCTGCTTGGGCAGGGACACGAAGCACTGGGTTGGACAAGAGAGGGTGCTGGAGGTTTTAGCTTGCCCACTAGGCTGAGATCTGGACCCTATAGCTGTGCCAGTGGGGAGTCTTATTGGGGACCTGGAGAGAAAGGGAGAAACCAGCCCCAGACTGACTGTGATCTCTGTGTGCTCTTAAGGAAAATTGTACTTTACTATATGTGTATTTACTATCCTTTCCCTATATGGACGCCCCTCACTGGTGTTAGTGGTGAGGATTGAGGCTCCTTGATTGCTGTGCCAGTGCATGGGCATCACACTAAGGATATTATTAGTAAACTCACAAAACTCTGCATAAGTCCCTGTGTCACCAGATGGATAGCCAATTGCCTCACTGACAGGACACGTGGTTAAAGTGGGTGAATCCAGTTCCATCAGGAAACCAGTTACTAGTGATGTGCCACAGGGCTCAGTGCTGGGGTTACTCCTGTTCGGAATATACTTCTCAGACTTCAAAACCAATGTGGAAGGCCTCTGGATAGGAAAGTTTGCCAACTACTGCAAGCTGGGGCCAGTCATTGCATCCACCAGTGATGTAGATATCCTTCAAGAGGGTCTAAATCAGACAAATGATTGACATCAGAACCACAGCCTGAGACTAAATGCAAAGAAAGCTATTATAACCTTTGGGAAGTCCAATACCCCTGCTAACTACAACATTATAACAACACAACCCTAAGAGTAGACTCACAATTGAGGTGTCAAGGTGCACAGACAGATGGCATGAACTTTGATCATCACGTGTCCACAGTGGTGAGGAACTCTTATGTGGCCAGCTTATAAGTAAAGGTATGGCATCCAGATCCAGGGAAATTATAGTCCCACTGTACTCAGCCCTCAGACTAATAATCGTGTACAGTGGACCATTTGGAATATACTTAACTAAGCACTCACAAGTGGAGTGATCTCAGAGGTTTCTCACAAAGAAAATACAGGGTGTTAACAGCATGTCATGTGCGGACAGACTAAAAGCGCTTTCCCTTTACTCCCTCTCCTACCAAGTATTAAGGGGTGACTACGCCTAACCTACAAGACATTCACAAATCCAGCCTTCTTGGAGCTGCTACATATCTACAAGACAAAAAGTACAAAGGTCACTAGGAAATTTAAACTCAGCCAGTGACTGAAACAAAACATGCTGCTGGGGACAGATGTGTGTCTCAGAGATTGCCCCTTCTTTAAAACAGGTTTTCTATTCACATTAAGCAGAGACCTTCTCTGGCCCTCTTCAAGAGCAGTTTCGATTTGGGGATTCACAAATTCACACCTGAAGTAGTGCCTGTGTCCCTTATGTACAGGGGCAATCTGTAAAATATGCAAGGCATAGGCACAAACCTATGCCATCCTCTTTCTCCTAGGGGCCATATACTGGGTAAAATCAGGCTATATTGGCTAGGATTTGTAAGACCTCTTGAGCCGATAGCCTAGTAATTTCCTATGAACCTAGCCTTGCTAGCCCTTGGAGGCAATGACTTTTTTTTATATCCTTAGCCTTGGCATACGGTAATTGTCCATGTGTTTATGTGAGTGTTGTAGTTCTTCTATATTTGTCTTCTACCCTTTCTTACCCTTTCATTAAAATTCATCTTTCACCCACTTTTTCTTGCCTGCCTATTAATTCCTCACCTTTCTTCCTTAGTGTGATGCCCTTGCACTGGCCCAGTAATCAAGGAGCTTCAATCCTCATCACTTGGCAATAGTGGGGGACTTACACACTGGGAGGATAAGTTCACACACAGTAAAGTGCAGTTTCTTTTAAGAACACACAGAGACCACAGTCAGTCTGGGGCTGGATTCTCTCTCTTTCTGCAGATCCCCAATAAGACTCCCCACTGGCACAGCTATAGGGTTGAGATCTCAGCTGAATGGCCAAACCAAGACCTCCAGCACCCTCTCTGTCCAAGCAGCGCCTCATGATCCTGCCCAAGGAGCTGACACACACACACACTTGGGGAAGGCTGGCAAAGATTTACTAACTATGTCCCCTTCTGTCCAGAATATAAGGTAGTTATCACTGCACCACCCAACTCTTTATCAGTTGCTTTAAGGCCCTTAATAAAAGGTGTCCAATCCTACTGTATAATGTTGTTATTAATCCAAATGGTAGTTTGACTAAGAGCCAGGCTATTAGGAGTGGTCTGTACAGTGTCACTAAATAAATATCTCTAAACAGATCTGCCACAATTGAAGGTTTTAAATATATTTTATAATAAATAATAAAAAAAGACAATACTAAGTAAACAAACAGTTACTTCAGAGTTCAGAATCACAGGAAATATTTAAAACAACATTGCAGGACAGTCTCAAATAAATAAATAAAACATCTAAGATATACTTTACTATATTCCTAACTGTATCTAAAAGAAAGTACTGTACCATAGACTGATTTACAGAACAACAGGCAGGCAGAATTGGTGAGTGGATGTTTCCAGGTCAAATGCAAAGTGCCCTCTCTCTCTCTCTCTCTCAGAGAGTTCTTAAATTAATGTCAGAGATTACTGCTGTGTTAGCTTAGATGACATCAGTTTTTGTCACCTGACTTTAGTTCCCAAGCTAAACCCCCATTGTCAGAAACTACTAAGATTTAGCATCTCCCTGTGAAAAATACATAAAGGCTTTTCCTCAGATGTTTGCCGATCCTGGAAGTCCTAAAACAGTAATTACTAGGCTTGAGATGTAGGAGTGTTTCATCTTTCAAGGCAACACAGAGAGTCCCCTAGTACAGACATCATGTCTCCTGTTGACTGAAACTGAAAGATAACATCTGTTGTTTATGGCCCAGCAATAAAGTACTTCAATCTCAACTATTCTTAAATTTTGCAAGTTAATCTTCTATGTTCCAGTAGGGTACACTGTGGATTCATCTTTTAAGCTCAGTACTGTACAAACCCTGTTCAACACATACTTCTGTACCTGCAGCTTAATACACACATAACATACAGTTCTAATATAGTGGTAGCACAAGCAGTTGCATCATGCTGATATTCACAAATGGCATATAACTATTTGCAAAATTACAGATGGCTGTGCTGGCAGTATCTCCTTCTGTCTCACTTCTATATAAATCATATTAATATTCACAAATGATGTATAATTGTTTACAAAATTCCAGGTAGCTGGGCTGGCAGTATTTACTGTTGTGACATTTCTTTCCCCGAAAACTCAGGCTAGTTTTTCAAGTGACCCTTGAGCTCAAGTGAAATAGTTTCTGAAAGCATTATTACATATAATCCATCCACCTACAAACCAGGTTTGTCCTTCATGGGATCTTATCTTTGCACTGGAAAATCTTACACCAAGTTCACCAGGCTGATTTAAGGTTTGGTTATTGTTCTTATCATGGCAAATCTCTTCTTAAAGGTAAAGTCAGAGCTCATTCTACCAGGGCTGCAGCTACTTCTGCTGATTTTTGGAAAGGGGTGGTCTCTCTAAATATCTAGAGGTAGCATCTTAGTCTGATGTTCATACCTTTATTAAGCATTACAGAATTGCCTGTTTAGGATAGTGTAGGATTTGCTAGGACTGCTTTCCCAGGGGCTTTTGCACTCTGAACTTTCTTCATCCTTCCTTTCCTTGTAAGCGTTGGTGTTTGGCACGAATAGCTTAGGCTACTGCAGTAGTGATCTAATGATAGACATAGCAGACTAAGTAAACATAGCAGAACAGTTGATGTTCAAATTGATCACTGCTGCAGTACAAACCCCTTCCCTCCTCCTTCCATTTTGTTATGCCAGGGATGGGAGTCCTTAGCTTACCCTCTTCTCTCAGTATATACATTGTTGTAAGGCTCTAGCCTTCCTTTTTTCTTGTGACAAGAAATCTCTAAGATTTGACAAATGTTATGACTAATTTTATTTTGGCTTACTATTGAGTTACAAAAGATTGCAAGTATATAGAATGAGCTCTAAAGCTTTGGAAGCTGACCCAATGTCCAATCCTTGACAGAATATGTCCCGTCTAGCTTAAGCTATTGCAGTGATCTATTAAAACATCTGCTTTAAGGTAAGTTTACTTATACAACTGTACTATATCACTGTCTTACCTGAGTAACTGTGTCATCAAGCGTTTAGCACCAGTTTACCCACGTCACCAGATATTTATCGCCATTCTGTCTATGTTATCAATTAAACATACACAGTTAAGTAAAAAAACAGCTTCACCTATGGCTCATGCAAAATATACACACAGCCTTCCAAAATAGCACTTTTATATCAAACCTCTAGAAGTAGAATTCATTAAAATAAAAATTCGTAACTCAGCAATAACCTAAAACTCACACTGCAGCTAACTGGCAAAATGTTCCCAATTCTGATTATCTACAAAACCAAGTTTAAACTAACTATGCTATACAGCTATCAAACTAGGTGAATTGCATGAAATCACAGTGGGTAGGTGGAAATTAACTGAAAGTACAAAAAAAAAAATCTTATTAAAACATATCTGAGAAGTGGAGTACAAAACCACCAATGAGATGCCCCATTCATTAAAAATACATAAAAATCTGTTCGGTAGACAACTTGTGCATTTACTGAAGCCCATTGAACTCACTGGTAAGTAGTAATTCTGACCCTAAATATAAGGAAACAGTGGATAAGTGGAATATGTGGACATTTTACTCCTGTAGTAAATTAAATGTCATATACTACAGGATTAGAGGCTGAGTTTGGGACTTATCCCTTCACAACTTATCCCAAAACTTATCTAAAGTTATAGGCCTATGATACAAGCTGTTTATTACATATTAGACCTCCAGGCATGTTATATTTATTACACTCTCTTTAATGGGCTATGTCAGTTTTTTTGTTTGCTTATGCCTCTCTCTCTCATATATATATATATATATATATATATATATATATATGTAAAGTGAGAGATAGAAATGGAGACTAGATAGCTACAGGTGTTATAGAGCAGTTGGCACTAAGGACTAAATTCTGATCTGATGATGAGCGGCTTCTTGCATTCATTGTTAAAGGTTTATTTCCTTCCACCTTCATTTTTCTACTGTGTGACTCCGACAGTAACTTAACCAGTGCTCCCAGGCTTATCTTGTCAACAAATAGCTAACCTAAAAATGCATGTGTATGTCTGTACTGTGCGTATATCCATCCATCCACAACTTTTTTTTTTTCCAGATTTTGCACATGGGTTGGGGTGTCTCAACAACAGTGATAATCATCTAGAGCCAGTTTTCACATTTTGCAAATTTAGGATCTAAATCTAGTTTGCAAACCAAGAAATTCATCAAAAAAATCAAACTAAAAATTGCATTTTTGCGGGGGGGGGGTTGCCCTTGTAGCCCTTCAGTTATCAAAATGTACCATTTCCATGACTGTGCTACCTTCAACCTTGTGGGATAAGACCAATACTTGTATTTACTGAAGCAGTTATACATAGGAAAAGTACCACTTTGAAAAAGAACTGTAATTTTTTTTTATTTTAGACACTGAAAAATTTGCTAAGCAAATTATCATAAAATCCACTTAGTTTAGTGAGATGTTATTTAACAGAATAGTCCTGAAGTATTACTTCAGGGGCATTTTATGTTCACTGTGTCTTTATATGCCTAATTCATGTTTTCACTAGTTCTACACACTGTGGTGGTCCTAGATAGTGTGCGTTATTCTGGGTGCACTCTTATTCTTTTTTATTTCTCCAAATCTTTTGGGTTTCCTAATACTATTACGGGAATTGACCCCATTCCTAAGTCAAAGTACAGTTAAAGTTCAGGAAATTAGTATTATTTCAGTCTTTGATGTGAGCCAAAAGTGCTCTTTGCAGCACCTACAGTGCTTCCTGTAATGACTCCTGCAATTCGTATGGGGTTACATGGATTGGTAACATATCTAAATACAATTGTAGATTTTTTTTATAAGACCCATTGCTCCTACTACTATTGGAATTGTCTGAGTATTTTTCTTCCACATTGCTCTTGTCTCTCTCTATGCAAGACACTCTCTCTGTCTGCGCAAGACAATGTAGTCACTGGGTGTAATGATTTCAATGATCAATGCTACTTTTGTCTTCTTTTCTTAGACCACTATATCTGGTTTTCTAGCATTTATGTCTCTGTGCGCAAGACACTGTAGTCACTGGGTGTAGTGATTTCAATGATCAATGCTACTTTTGTCTTCTCTTCTTGGACCACTATATCCGATTTTCTAGCATCTATCTTTTGAGCTGTTGGTAATGGGTGATCCTATTTGATATAAACTTCATCATTTTCTATGATGCTTTGTGGCTCTTGTTTCCATTGTTTTTCAGCCACCTCAAGTACCATAATGTTTGCACAATCCCCAGTGCAACAGTCTTGCCACATTATTATGCTTTTCAGTATACAGTTCTTCTGCCATTAATATGTTACAACCAGCAACAAGATGTGCGACTGTTTCGAATTTGGTTTTACAAAACCTGCATGTGCCTATTTCTCCTACATGTTCAATGGACTTTGTAAATCAGTGTGTACATAGCCCACTATCTTGGGCTGCCAATATTAACCTTTCATCTCTTGGTTTAAATTTGCCTGTCATTAACCATTCCTGCATTTGTTCCTGATCAACATGAGGTTCTTCCAGAAGTTTTCTATACTTGCAACTATATTTATGCTTTTTCTACATTTCTTGCCTTCTCATGTGGTCCTTCACCTTATATTCTTTCTTTTGTTTTTTTGGCACATTGAGTTGCTGCCTGATTTTTTATCTACTACTGGTTTGATTTCCATTCCTGTTTGAACCCAAAAACCCTAGAAACCCAAAGGATTTGGAGAAATAAAAAAGAGTAAGAGTGCACCCGTATGTTTCTGCTAAATTAAGCAGAGAAGTCATCTTAGATTTATTCTCCCCATGTTTGAAAATTTTCACTACATTTGGGTCTTGTGAAGTCAGCAGATGTGTGATGTCTCACAATTGCAGATCTATATATGTAATCAATTTCATGGAGGCCCATCTCTCCTTCGGAATGGGGAATATGTAATCCTGGTAGAGACTGATTTTTTATAAATCATTTGGTGAGCATGAAACATCCTTCTTGTTTTCCCATCTAATCTATCCAACATGTTTTAGGGCCAGTTAGTCACTCCAAAACTGTAAGTTAGGACAGGAGGAGCAAATTGGTTTATAGCTTGGATTTTGTTCCTAGATGTCAACACTGTTTTCTGAATTAATTTAAGTCTTCTAAAATATTCCTTACTAAGTTTTATACGCATTTGTTCATGTTTCATTGTTGATCCTTCAGCAGTTCCCAAATATTTATCCACTGCCTCTTGCTCAAGTTCTTTTATATCACATTCTTCTCCCAAACTGATGTTTTCCTGGTGCTGCAGTTTTCCTGCTTTAAAGGTTGCTTTTCCACACTTATCAAGACCAAATGACATTCTTATATAATCTGAAAAAGTTTTGACAACCTGCAGCTGTGCTTTCAGTTCATCATTTGATGAGGTATAGTTTTAAATCATCACCAAAGAGAAGATGAGACGTTTTTACACTTCGTTGTTTTCTAGGAGCCAAATTGTAACCATAGTCTAAGCTGTTAAGTAAACAGCTTAATGGGTTAATGATGAAGCAGAATAACAGTGGTGACAGAGAGTCATCCTGGAATTATCCCCCTTTGAATTTTTATTCCTGGGATAATGATCTGTCCTTTATCATGGCTTAATTGCAAAGTGGTCTGCCACTGTTTCATGGTCACTGTAATGTAGTTGATCAGTGCAAGGGTGTATCTTATACATTTTTAAGTACTATTTTATCCATGAATGTGAGATACTATCAAATGCTTTTTTTAAGTCAGGCCATGCCATACTTAAATTTTCCCCATTTTACAGTTCTCCAGTATGACTTTATTTAACAAGTGATCTTTTGTTCCACATGACTTTCTTTTATTGCCCTTTTGTTCTACTGCCATAATTGAGTTTTCTTTTAAATGACTATAAACTCTGTCAGCATCAATTCCCATGTATAGTTTATATGTCATCAGAAGGTAAGTTATTGGTCTAATTTTTAGGGTAGCTTGCAGGTTCACTCTTAAGTGGGAGCATTGTTTTGCCTGTTGTTAGCCAGGTTGGTGTCTGTTCAGAGTGTGCATATAAATAGTTCTTACTCATGGCTAAGTCTTTATGCAAAGATGGTAATACTTTTAACCAAAAGTTAGGTACTGCATCTGGGCCTGGGGTTTTCCATTTAGAGGCTTTTCTTAACTTTGTTTTAATCTCTCTGGCTATTACTTCATCCCATTTCATATCCTGCACTTTTAAACCTTATTCTTTCTTTCACTTCTTGTATCCATTTAGCATTAGATTTTTTAAATCCCTCTGCTCTGGCCAAACGTCCCTAGCTTTCTGGGTTGTGTGTGGACCCTTCTACGTCCTGTGTGGAGTCACAACCGGTCCCTATATTTGAACCCCTGTAAAGCTAATAGTATCCTACTGAACAGTAGGGAAATTCAACTTTGAAGCCCTTCAGGATCTACCTGGACCCTCTACATTTCAGCCTCACAGTCCTCTACGTCCTGTGTGGAGTCACAGCCGGCCCCTATATTTGAACCCCTGTAAAGCTAATAGTATCCTACTGAACAGTAGGGAAATTCAACTTTGAAGCCCTTCAGGATCTACCTGGACCCTCTACATTTCAGCCTCACAGTGTAGGTGTTATCCTACAATATATGTATGTTTAAATATAACCTTGTGAGTGCATTAACTCTAAATTACTGGTGTCGGCAATAAATTAACTATTTTGTAAGGGCTACCACACCCGTTGACCTTCTCCTTCTACCATCTCTCTATCAACTTATCCCCCCTTCTCCTACTATCTTAGTGGAGTTAGTGCTTGCCCTGCATTGTCCACTAGAGGGTAGCGGAGCGCAGGCTTTGGATACCTTCTCTCAATGGTTGTAGAACCCAACTAGCCCTGTAGACCAGCCAGACCCTGTTATCTGTGCTTGTTCTCTCTATTCACATACTTACCCCCCATCCCATTACTGCTTGAAAGGTATTATCCTAAGTAAATCTGGGAGCTTTACTAAAAAGATACCTGTGACTATCACTTCCTCTGACTATCACTACTTCTGGTACTGGCCCCTCACTTATTCCCTCTGTATTAACCTCCTTCTCTGCCTGTGGTAATTTCTCTAAATACCTCTCTCTCTGTACAAAACTGTTTCACTTTACTGTCTCCCAAGGACAGCTATACCTTTGTTCACCTTGTATTCTCTGCTACTTAGTAACTATATATTGTCGCTTACCTTTCCTGTGCCTGTAGAACTCAGTCTGTCTGCATAACTGATTGCCTCCCAGCCTCTCTCAGCTGTAACCCACTCCGTTCGCCCTACGGGCTCACTCCGCTCCCCTACCCTGCCCCCAATTCCCACCCGCCCCCAGGGGTCCTACACTTATACCTCCCTTACCACACCCTCTCTCAATTCCAACCTGTCCCATACGTCACCCCTCCCCACTAACTCTAGCCACACCCCTACCTCCTTAACAATCAATTTCAAGAAGCCACTCCTTTGAGTACCCCTATCATATCCTATTACTCTTGACACATCTATATAATATCCCCCTCTTCTCTCTTCCTGTACTCCTTTATCTTTCTCCTCTTCACATCTCACTTCCTTCTATATTCCTACACTTCAGCTTTTATTTTAAAAACTTCTCCAAGATGCCTCTCCCTAATCTAACCAAGCTAACACTTAGTCATACTCTCAACTACTCTCATCTCAACCTACCTTCTTACCTCCCTTGAAAAACTTCACTATTTCCATCTCAACCATTCCCACAAACAAACTGCAATCTACACACACATATCCTTTGATAGACATTTTAACATAACTTTCAGTCCCAGTTACCTGCTACCCAAATACCATAGACTCTCTCACATCAAACTCAACCTACCCTCTGATAAAAAACAAAAACTATTAACCTACCTTACATACAGCTCAGGAACTAAACTAAATAATCCCACCTTGAAAGATGGTGACACCCACCCCAACCCTGCCCCTACCAACCCTACAATCCAAACAACTCACCCTAATGTCAATAGCTCCCTCCGAATAGGACATCTTAATATCCAAAGCATCAATAATAAAGTAGCTCACCTTCATGCCCTCTTAGATATTCACTCCTTTGATATCCTCTGCATCACTGAGACTTGGTTGAAACCAGAAACTAAAGATAATGAAATTATTCCCCAAGGCTATAACATAGTGAGACAAGACCGAACAAAACGTAAAGGAGGTGAAGTAGCAATTCTATTTAAAAATGGACTGCAGATCTCTACTCTCCCATCTAATCCTACCCAGGATAGTAACGCAGAAATCCTCATTACTAAGCTTCAAATCAACATAAACAAATCCTTATACATTATCTGCATTTATATACCACCCGGAAATAATATCACTACAATTGAGGCATTTCTTAGCTGGCTGTCTTCTACTTACCCCCAAGAAACAATAATACTAGGTGACTTTAATATGGATTGGAAAAGTGTTAGTGCTAATAATCCTACCTCTCATATTAACCTCCATGGATTTACCCAAACTATTACCTCTACAACCAGAATTAACAAACCTAACAAGAAAGAGAGTACCTTAGACTGGATTCTCATAAACAAAGTGAAACAATCATACAAAACAGGAATCCTGCCTGATGATATAAGTGATCATTCCTTGACCTACATTACTAGAGAAAAGAAAGACTTCCCAAACCTCCCTATCGTTAGGACAGCACGCTCTATCAAACACTTTAAGACAGAATTATTTCAAACTGAGCTTAAAGCATGCAACTGGAGACCATTAAAATCCCTCCCACTTGAACAAGCAGTACAGTATTTTAACACTGCATTCTTATCTATCCTGGATAAGCATGCTCCCAAATGTGCCATTAGAATGAAGTCTAACCCATCCCCATGGCTTTCTAATGAAACTAGGAATCAAATTGTACTTAGGAACAAAGTCTGGGCTAAATGGAGAACCTATAGAAATAGCTCTGATCACCTATAGTGTAGGCAGCTCAGAAACAGTACAAAAAAAGCTGTACTTACAGATAAAAAAAATTACTATTGTAAACTTCAGCAAACTCATCAAAATAATCCCCAACAGTTCTGGTCTTGTATAAATAAGCTCCTTTCCCCAGGTAAGTCCCGAACACCCACCCTACTTGATGCAGATCCAAATACTCCCCATCAAACTGCAAATACCTTCAACTCTTTCTTCACTGACACTATACAATCTGTAGCTACTCAACTTATCTCAGAAAACTCCAGCATTCCCATCAACTTACCACACTCTTTCTCAAAATTCCAACTACAACCCATATCTACCTCTCTCATCTATAAACTTATACAAAAACTTAAGCCATGTACTCCATCTGCTGACCAACTTCCTTCTCAATTTCTCCAAAAAGCAGCTAAGGAAATTGCTTATCCTATATCTATCCTTATAAATAGGACAATCCAGGAAGGAACCATCCCAAATATTTGTAAAATCTCCCACATTATCCCCTTACATAAAGGTGGGAACTCCAATGATTATTCTAACTATCGGCCAATTGCTCTCTTATCACCCCTAGCAAAAATTATGGAAAAATGCATTCACAAACAACTTCTGTGCCATCTCTCTCAACACAACTTAATAGCACACTGTCAGCATGGCTTTAGACCATCACATAGTACCACTACTGCCCTTCTATCCTTCACAGATATCATCAATAGAAATCGTAACAAAAACCTCCTCTCATCTGCACTTTTCATTGACCTCTCTAAAGCTTTCGACATGGTTAACCATACCCTCTTAATCAATATTCTTGAATCTCCTTCCTTTGATTCTCTAGCCTTAAAGTGGTTCAGATCATACATCAGCAATAGACAACAAGCAGTTCTCTGGGAAAATCAAGTCTCATCCTTTCTACCTGTTACCATTGGGGTCCCTCAGGGATCTATTCTTGGTCCACTTCTCTTCTCCTTATTTATTAATGATCTCCGTGCAGCAATTCCACAAGACACTTGTATTCAATATGCGGATGACTCCACACTAATATGCTCATCTACCTCTCAATCTGAACTATATTCTCTTACTCAAGATGTCTTGAACACTGTAGAAACATGGTTTACCAAACGCTGTCTCCTTCTCAATGCTAAAAAAACAAAACTCCTTCTCTTTACACACACACACCACTAGGTCTTCCCCATTTAGACTTTTCAATCTCATCAAATAATGGAACTGTTATTCTCCCTGATACTACCACTAAACTTCTGGGTATAACCATTGATAATAATCTCTCATTTGATTACCATATAAACAACACCATTAAAACAGTAAACAGAAAAATAGGCTCCTTATACAGAATAAAACCCTTTTTAACCTCAGCAGCCAGAGCCAAAATTGCCCACTCCCATCTAATCTCAACCCTCCTGTATGCTTCACCAATATTTACCAACCTTAAGAAAACCAACCTTAACAAATTAGCAACCTCCTATAATAATATCGCCAGATTTGCTACTGGCAATCCCTTCAGAACCCATCACTGTACTAATCTTAGACAACTAAATTGGCTCGAATTCCAAAACCATCTGATTATCCCCCAACTCACAATTGCCCACAAGTTATTTTACCAGCCCAGTAATACCCCTATACTCTCAATTTATAGTCCCATATAATAATCTGAACTCCCTACGTTCTTCTAGCAAACCTCTTGCCAGTTTAACAAAGTCTAATAATACAGCTGGTGACTCTCTATTTACCAATACAGCAGGAAAACACTGCAACTTACTACCCACTGAACTAACTCTAACTACATCCTTACCACTCTTTAAACAAAACCTTAGAAAATACCTTCAAATGCACTGGCTATGCCCTTGTAGTAACCCTGACTAACCATCTTCTTCACCCCTCTTACTTCCTCTTCTTGCCATACTTCCAAACCTTTACATGCTTTTGACTTGTAAATTAGACTGACCCTATTTAAACTCTAATAATCTTAGCTTTTAAATACTACTACCTCATATGATCTACTGTATATAACTCTTACTATTCTGTTTTGAGCTGTCTTAAGCTATATTCTGCTCACTGTACTGTTTCACAAGTGTTTTTATTTATGTTACATCATAACTCTTACTGTATTATATTCTGATCTAGCTCTCTTAAACTTTACTCTATATATTGGAACTTTTTTCAAGTGTTTTTATCTCAAGAATGTTAATCTACCTGTTTTTATTTTTATTTTGTTTTGTATTCCTTTTTTACCATGTAACAATATTTTATACTTTGTATATCTGTGTGGAGCTTTTCTCCCCGGGCCTCTACTGAAAATGGAAATATATCCAGCTAGACTAGCCCAGCCCGGTCAACAAATGTAAAATAAAATAAATAATCTTTGTTCACCAGGATCTTCATAGATACTTCTCCAAAATGTATCTGTTTCCTCTTTTTTGTCGGTCTTTCAATTCCTTTTACCTTGTTTCCCAATTCTCTATAAAACTTTTTTGGTGTCATCAATAAATTTTAAAAGCCGCGGTGGTGCAGCAGTTAGCATTGTCGCCTCACAGCAAGAGGTTCTCCCATTCGATTCTTGGCTGGAGCGCCTGCTGTGCGGAGTCTGCATATCCTCCCCGCGGTCGAGTGATGTTAAAGACATGCAGGTAATTGCGAGCGTGAATGCGTGTGCCTTCATTGAAGGTTGGGCGTCAGGCTGGCAACTCGGCACCGTAAAAACCCACTGCCAATCACGAGCGGACCGGAGTTCCGCTGTGACGACCCCTAACCGGGAAAAGCCGAAAGTCTAATAAATTGCTTATTTTATATTTATCTGTGTATCTTCTAAGTTTTTCGCCTGTGATGAAGTTTTTAGTTTATTATTTGTGATAGTGCATGATAGATCCTGTTCTATTCTAATACTGCCATTGCTTTTATCACATCTATCTTTCTTAGTATTTTGTTGATTTATTTTACGTGTGTGTGTGTGTGTGTGTGTGTGTGTGTGTGTGTGTGTGTGTGTGTGTGTGTGTATATAGATACATATAGATATATATATATATATATATATATATATATATATGTATGTGCGCACACACACACGCATATATATATATATATATATATATATATATATATATATATATATATATACACACACATGTACACTTGCACATGTAAGCATTGCAAAAGTGAGTGCTTGGGACTGCTACATATATGTTAGCTGTACTCATGAACACACAAAGAAGAATGTCAACCCTTAAAACATTATTTTAAGATTAATCTAGGGTTGAAAATGTCATACTTGGATGACCCATGGTACAAGCGGAGATGTGATTGAGTATTCATCACTGGCTTCCCCCAGGAGAAGCAAGCTAGATTGACCCACTACTGTACTAGCCCCTAGAAGAGACATGTACCATATGTAGTAGCAGGACATGTGACAATGTGCATGGGACCCCAAGCAGTAGTCAGAAGTTTTTGTATAGTGTGTAAGTGTGCATGAGACACATGGTGTTAATGAGTGCCCCCTGTTTGGTGGCACGCACATTGCATCCAGAAATGGTGGGTTAAGGGGCTAAAGCAAAAAAAAATCCCTCCCCATCTTTCTCTTCAGTATTTGAAAGAGAGTGTAAAGGATTAGTCCAAATAAATGGAAATCTGCTAGCTATAGTGTTTTTTATCTGCTTAACTGAATAAACTACTAGAAACTTCAACAAGGTGTCTTTATTCTTCCCAGAGGGAGGGTATCAGAGAGGGAGTCTCTCTTAGATCTGCTAGCTAAAGCGATTTTATGTGAACTAATCCTTTATACTCTTGTTTCTTGTTAGTCCTGTCACCCTCTGGGTTACCTCTGTTTCCTTTTCAGTGTTTGGGCATAATAGCTGGATCACTATTGTACTCCCCCAGTCTTGGGGCATTTAAATTCTGTTCTTAATACAGATGCCCCTAATCTTGGGACATTCAAGTTCTGTTTTTTTTTTTTGAGGATGTTGGAATAAAGGTGGCTGTCATATCTGAGGACAATGAGGATGGTTGGAGATGAGGGACCAAACCCCTCTTTTTCACTGTATGAATGACACCATTTCTGTTTGGCTCTCACCTTCAGGGATATGAATGGGTCAAGGCCATTTGGGATGACTGATGGTTTGTTAACAGAATGAGATGAAAATGTAAAAGAAATTGGAATTGTCGTTAGACAGATGCTCAAGGTAATAATCAGAGTGCCTTTTCATGGTACTAGATATGAGTGCTGCACTTTCTGGCATCATTTCAGTATCTTTTTCAATAATCTGATTATTGTCATTAAGGATTTTCACAGCATTTTGCAGTTTTTTCATTTTTATTCCATTAATTTCCACTTAGGAAATAGCTAACTTTAGTACTAATTGGTTTTATATTCCACACAATATATATAAAATTCAGTCTGTTAAATGGCTGTTGACTTTTAGAGATCTGCAGGCAGAGTCACTTTAAACACCAAGTGGTACTTCAAGCATCACAGACTTTCTTTGCCTGAAGCCATTGTACTGTGTGTCCCAGGCATGCATAACTAACAGACCAAGTTAGATTTTGATACATCTGGCTAGTTAAACTTGGAAAGGGTGGACAGCATGTTCCCAGGAGTGCAGGGTGAAGTTTGATACAGGCTAATCCTGTATACTAAATTCCCTAGATCATTGTGGTGGCTGAAGGCATCTGGTTCTGCTTCAGTGATGTTTTGCATTCCTTGTGTATTGTGTTTACCAGAGATCTTAATTTTTCAATAGTTGTCACAAAATTGTCTTGCACAAAAAAAAGTAGATAGTTCATTGTTAAGTCATGGATTTCAAACTGAGTATGAAGTAGTGAAAAGCATTTTATGTAGCCAGAATTCACCTAATATTCCATTCTTTTGTACACAGTTTAGTTTTCTGTTTAATTTTGAAATACTCTGAAGCCAAAAAAAAGAACCTTTGAACAGTTAGCACTTATCTGTAATGTGTGTTTTCTTTCCTTGCAGACTGTTAAAGGTGGCGTTTCTGAAACAAGGATTGAAAAGAGAATAGTTATCTCAGGCGATGCAGACATTGACCATGACCAGGTATTGTGCTTGATTTTGTGAGAGATCATGGCATTACCAGAGAAGGGAAAGGCATTTCAGATTGACATCTGGAGGGTAGGGGAGACAGCAGCTATGTTCTGGTTATGCCATTATATGATGCAGAACATCATGTCTGCAGAAGGGGAGCATTTCTCATATGAGTTAGATAACTGCTGCACTACTTTAAAAAGGTGAGCAAGCTGCAATAAAATTGTCACTTACTTAGGGAATATAGATGAGGATTTAGGCTGTAGTCACTTTTTTTGGCAAGTCTTTCCCATATTTTAGTTGGCCAGAGTACTCTAAAATGCATATTCCAAGTAATTTATATAAGACCTGGGCATGTAACTGTTTTCTTATATTTAGATGAATACAGTAACCTTCAAATAAGTGTTGCGCATACCTCTCAACCTCTTGGTGCAGAAAATCTGGACAAAGCCTTAAATAATGGGACAAAGGCCCAAAAATAGGGACAAATTTTAAATATTATTCTTACAAACTTATAAATAAGCTAGAATAGCAGGATTTGTGTTAGTATGCATTTTTCTGAAGGATGTTGTACATCATTTATTTAATTAGTGACTTCAGTCCTCCCTGTTTTGACAGAACACAGATTATATGAGGAGCAGCCCAAAAATATGAGACAAAAATTTGGATATTCAAAAGTCTGGCCAGTTGAGAGGTATGACAAGTGTTTTAATAGCTTGGGAAGATATTTGGCCAGGCAACACAGATAAAAGCAACTGAAGACCTTGTTATTAATAGTATTGTGCCCAGACATTGAATACCTGCACATGTATCTACAGTGCAGATTGGAATTGTTAGTATCAAAAAGAAAATATGAACATAACTTGTCTTGTACTATGTAGCCAGGCATAAAAGTTTGGATTTTGCTGTTCAAATGAGCTATTTTTTCATTATATTGATTTTCTAGTGACTTTGTGCATCTCATTTCTTTTCCAAAGCGGCACAGAGGTCTATGCTGAATTTCATGTACTTTGCAACCAACCGAGGCCACAAAGCAAGATTGGAATGTTGCATATTTAAAATTCATTAACTCAACTGATTTTCACATTTATTTAAATCCGTAAGCTCATGAGCTTAAGTTGTAACTGGTTGCATACATGCATTTTTGAAGACTTAATACTACAGTTGCACTTTTTTTTTTTTTTTTTTACATATATGACTTTCAGTGGCATAATAACTAAATTATCAGTTTGAGTTACTGAAGTATTTTTTTTATTTTTAAAGCAGTATCTGCAGTATATTTATACAGTAAGGCATGATAAAGAAGGAGTGTAGTACCATTTAATAATATCACTCCTAGGGTAAGTGAAAAGAAGTGAGTGTACTGCTATGGAATGCCTTGTTGCTACTATACAGTGGTTTATTTCTAATAATACTGACAATATTGATTTTTTTTTCTGGTTCAGGTAAACACATTGACATTATTATTCATATAACTGCTGCTGTGACTCACTGGCCAGATATAGTTCTTGAATTTCTGTAGTGGCAAACTCCCTTTGGGTCTATATTATGTTATTGAGTTGCACTGCAGCTCACTAAGAAAAATTAAACTTTATGGAAACACTTGCACTACCAGGAAGTAAGCGGTAACACAGGCATAGCACTTAGCACTCGCCTCTCAGTCAGTGGGTTGTATTGGATGCTTTCATTTCAATGGCTAGCATATTCAATGGCTTGAATCTTAATGAAACCCACGCCTCCCTTTTATCTGTCATTTTACATACATATTACTTTCATGAATGTGCAATTACTGACTGTCCTTTAGAAGTCACTCCTGTTTAGCAGTTCATTGTGTAGTTTTACTTTATTTCAGATACAGATTTCTCAGTCGTTGCTTCATTTCTATGTGCATAATTTTACTATAACATTTGAATGAAAATTACAGTAAGATCTTCCTTCTGATAAATTTTTGTACGTACTGTGCATTCCTTTTTATGCTGTTGCAGATGTTACTACTATGTTTTATAATTTTTGCCTGAAAAGCCAGCTTGATAGCTGAAAGGGATGAAACCATAACCATAGTTCAGGCTATCCAAGTTTGATTAGCAGCTCAGGTGATTAGTGGAGCTGGCAGGGAGAATGCATATTTCCGTCCTGGGGGGGAAACTGCGTTGACTGGTGCAGATTATTCATTAGGCCCTGTTAGAGGCCAGGCTTCAGATTTTTGCTAGGTTAGGTGTACAGGACAACTGAATAGGCATGGTTGCTTTGGGACACAGGGCAGCCACATTCTCATAGGTTCATAGGTAATCATAACCATAATAATAACAAACTATCCTTAGCCCTCTTCTTAGACCTATCTAAGGCATTTGATATGGTAGATCACCACCTACTAATCCAGACCCTAAAATCTACCACTTAGACATAGGGTTGCCAGCTGTCTTTGTGGCTAAAACCAGACTAAGGTCTCGCCCCTGTCATCATCGCCCCACCCATTCCCACCCTCTCTCTCATCCATGCTCCACCCGTTTTGTGACATCAGCTGATGGAAATGCCCTATTTTTCTGTTCCGGATGCCTGCTTTCAGCCGATTTACTATGCTTTTCTGTAAAAAAGCATAGTAAATCAGCCAATTTAACAAACACTGATAGTCTGTTTCTTTTTGTGAAACAGAATACTGGAGTTTGTACAGTGTTTTCCTGACTGCCAGAGAATTGATTTGATTTGTGGATAGTCCAGAAAAAAAAACAGGTGGCAACAGGGATGATTTCCTATTTCCCACCTATTAGTCAAAGTTATGCTTAAATAGGGCTAGGGATGGACTCTGCTTCACATGGATGGAAAGCTTGTTCCAGTGCATGGGGACCCACTGAAACACATGTGTGTCTCATCAACATGGCATATTTATGTCACAAGCAAAATTTAAATCCTTGGATCTAATAGTTCCTTGACTCACATTAAATACGAGATCTTTTCAACAGTCATTTATTTAAAGTGCCACTTTAACATGCCTAGCTTCAGTAAAATAATGCCACCACAGTCTTTTTATTAACCATTTAGGCCTGATGTACATCCTTTTTCAGGGGCAACCAGGGAGGAATGCCTGGTTAAGTGACTTGTTCAAGGAATACAGTAAGCAAGGGCTAAAATATTCAAAATCTGTACCACAAGAGCCAACGTTCACAGCCTTAATCCTCTGTGCCAATTGCAAAACAATCTTTTGTATATATATCAGCTGCATGAACAGCCAACAATGTAATGACAGGACAGGCAACCCAACTGATGTCCTTCAAGGATGCATCTGCAGTCCTAACAAGTGGGTTGTCCTGGCCTCAGGCAGCCCTTCGGTCGGCCGGATTCCAAAGTCTGGGTCTGGCCTCGGCTGGTGTCGCACTTCACCCGACGTCATAGCTGCAGTTCTTCGGGTATAAAGGCATCAGCCGACGCCATTTTCCTCAGTCTTTCTTGCCGCGTGGTGCCCGAAGCAGAAGCTGTTCGCAAGTGCCGGTCGGTCAGATCCAGAGATTACTACTACCGAAGACTTCTAAAAAGCTAAGTACCCCGTTGGGGACTCTTTCTTGCCTCAGCCGATGTCAGAAAAAGTGAATAACTGTTTAACTTGTGGGAAACAAATACCTCATAAAGACTTCCACTCTTACTGCCTACCTTGTTTAGGCCCAGACCACGACGTAGCAGCTTGTTTAGCCTGTGCTTCCTTCAACCGACGGACGCTTAGACGTCGGTCGGAGTTTGCCGAGGAATTTTTCGGCTCCGCTTTTGCTTATATCATGCCGTCGGAGACTCCGACTTCGCATTTAGCTAAAAAGCGTAAGGAAAAGGACCGACACTCGCGGTCCGCGGTTTCGGCCGAAACCGCGGTTAAGCCAACCGCGAGTGTCTCGGTTTCAGCTGAAACCGAGTCTGCGGTTCTTCCTTCGGCCGAAAGCATGCCTCCTACTACCGAGGCCTCTTCCAGCATGGCTGAATCTGCTACTGAAATTCCTCCTGCTCTTACAGTTTCTCAGGATTTATCAGATACTATTCCCCTAGATGTATCTACTCCTGCACGTGGAGCTGCTAGGCCCCCTGCATCCATGTCAATTAAGGCCTTTGCCAGGGCTAAAGCAGCTAAATCTTCCAAGGCCGTGCCTACTAAAGCCCCCTCTCACAGGCCTAGCTCTAGTACACAAATGCTTAGTCTAGCAGAGGATCTCATTTCTTTGATCAGGGGATCCCAGTCTCACCCTGATAGGGCCTCTCAACCCCCTCCAGAGAAGAGACCTAGAGCAGAACCCCCTGAGCCAGTTTCCACTGATTACTCCTCAGACGAATCAGAAAATACACACCCTCCTGAGGGCCCTTATTCTCCATATGAGGACTCTGATGCAGAAGACTCCATTCCTTCTGCCTCTCCTCCTGAGGAATTTTCCTTTGGGGAAACCCTGCATGCTATGAGGGAACAATTTCAATGGCAGGGTCAGGATTTCTCAGACTCTAGGAAAAGGCTTAGAACTTTTTTGCATTTGCCACAGCATAGGCCTTTAGCCATTCCTCCAGTACTTACAGTTGTGGATGATGCATTTAATGATGCTTGTACTGCTCCTGATTCACTCCCTCCGGCCCCTGCTAAGCCCGACAGATACTACAGGGTTCCGGACACACATAATCACTTGTATAAGGCTCCTTTTGCAGATCCTGAAACTGTTTCACAGGGCCCCAAAGCGGTAGCAGCTACCTCTGCCAAAAACCCACTCCCCTCTGAAAGGGAATCTAGGGCCTTGGAGAGATGGGGTAAAAAAGTTTATAGTGCAACTCTTTCGGCTAGGGCCTTAAACTGTCAATTCCACATGATTCAGTATCAGGAATTTATGTTAGATCAGTTATCTAAAAAGCTGTCCTCACCTGAACCTTTAGACTGAAAGTCTCTTCAGGAAATGGTACATAACATACAGCAGGTCAGTAATCATTCCTTAAAATGCGGCTATGATGCACTGGAGGCCTCCTTTAGATCAGCTATGACTGGTACAGTGATCAGAAGGCATGCATGGTTAAAAGAGCAGTCCTTACCAGACCATGTAAAATCAAAGCTCCTAGATGCTCCCATGGATAAACACAATTTGTTTGGCTCTCCTGCACAGCAAGTGCTTAAGAAGGTGGAAGAGAAAGCAAAATCTGTCCAGACAGTCAAGGATTTCTTACAGGTCCAGCCTCCAAGGTTTAGTAGGAACTGGCCTTCCAAGAATTGGTCCTTTCCAGACTCCAACAGAGCACAGAGAGGCAGGAATAGGCGCACAAGAGGCAGAGGTCAATCCAGAGGTGCCTACAGAGGGCGTCAGTGGCAGCCTAACAACCAGCGAAGTACTGCTGCAGACCCAGCCACTACCACTTCCACAGGACAATCACAGTGACTTGGCTCTGAAGCCGCCTACCAGGGAACAACTAGAAGCACCCTTAGGCGGAAAGCTAGCCTTATTTTCAGTAAACTGGCATTGCATTACAGGAGACAAATGGATTTTACAGACAATAGACAAAGGTTACAGGTTTCACTTCCATACTCTACCAAGGAAGAGAGGAATGCCAAACCTACCTCCAAATCAAATGGCAAACGCTCTAGAACAAATAGACAACCTAAAAAGGATGAGAGCTATAGAAAAGGTACCATCTATGGAACAAGGGCAAGGATTTTACTCCAGACTTTTCCTGGTGCCAAGGAAGGAAAATCAATGGAGACCTATTCTAGACCTGTCCACACTGAACACATACCTCATTGTCCCAAAATTCAAAATGCTGACTCTACAGCAGCTTCTTCCCATGCTGGGCAAGGAGTCTTGGCTGGTAACTCTAGATCTCAAGGAGGCATACCTGCACGTCCCCATACGACCAAATTGCAGAAGATACCTCAGATTTCTTGCAGGATCAGAGCATTATCAATTCTCAGCATTGCCTTTTGGCTTATCTACTGTGCCCAGAGTATTCACGAAATGCCTGGCATCAGTAATTGCTCATTGCAGGCTTCAGGGAATTCAAATTTACCCCTTACCTGGACGACTGCCTGCTACAAGCGGACAACAAAAACAAATTAACAAAAGACTTGAAAAGGGTCATTCATCTACTGCAAGCCTTGGGGTACACAGTCAATATAAAAAAGTCAAGGCTGTTGCCATCCCAAAGGATAACTTTCTTGGGTGCAGAACTGGACACATCAAATCAAATGGCATCCCTCACAGCAGAAAAACAAAAGCACCTTCCACTCTACTTCATGGCATTAACAACGCAGAACCAGCTTACAGCAAGGAAAGTCCTGCAAGCCCTGGGTTACATGGCATCCTGCATAATTTTGATCCCACATGCCAGACTGCATATGAGGAAGTTGCAATGGTACCTCAGGAATTTATGGTCTCAGCACAAGCACAGCCTAGAAACCCAAATTCCAATAATTCCATGCCTGAAGCAAGAATTCCGATGGTGGGCTCAGGACTGTCAATTGAACAAAGGACTGCCCTTCCACAGCCCTCAACCAAGCCAGACAATCACCACAGACGCCTCAGACCTTGGTTGGGGGGCACACATGCTGGACAAGTGCATGCAAGGCTTATGGACTCAAGACCAGCTAAACCTACACATAAACCAAAAAGAGATGCTGGCAGTAAAACTGGTAATTCAGGCATTCAGACCATTTCTCCATCAGGGACAATTGCTGATAAGGACGGACAACACCACAGTTATGTGGTATATCAACAAACAGGGAGACACACATTTATATCCTCTATGCCGAATGGCAATGGATCTCTGGAATGTGGCCCTAAGCCTCAACATACAGCTCAAGGCAATATTTGTGCCAGGGAAAGAGAACATACTAGCAGACATCTTAAGCAGGACTACCACGGATGCCCACAAATGGATGCTGCATCCAGACATCTTCAAATCCATCACAAGGAAATGGGGACTACCAGAAATAAACCTATTCGCATCCCCACACAATCACCAATTGAAAAAATTCTGCACAAGGACATACCACCCACTTGCTTGGAAGGTGGACTCCCTATCTTTCAGTTGGGAAAACCTGACAGCATATGCATTCCCACCTCTTCCTTTGATGCACAAGGTGCTATTGAAGATCAAAGAAGACCACCCAAGGATCATCCTGATAGCTCCAGACTGGCTGAGGCAGCACTGGTACCCACTACTGAGGAGTATGTCTCGAACTCGCATGGCCTCTACCCCAGGTTCCTTTACTGCTAACACAGAACAACTTCAAAACCCTGCATCCGAACCTGAAAACACTGCAGCTAGCTGCTTAGAGCATTGCATAAGACAAAATAACCCAGATTTATCTCAAAGGGTTAAAGACATTATCTTGGAAGCTCGCAGACCCTCAACAAGAAAAACTTACTCAGCGAAATGGAAAAGATATCTCTTTTGGAGTGCAGCAAAAGGGCAAAATGTAGCACTGGTAAACATAGCTAACATCCTGGAATACTTAGCAGAGCTTTTCCACAATGGCCTGTCTTACTCTTCCATTAAGATTCATGCGTCAGCTATTTCAGCAGAATACAACATGGATCCTCCAGTCTTCTCTCATCCTCTACTCAGGCAGTTTCTGAGAGGAATCAAAAATGTAAAGCCACCAAGGAAGCCACCATTGCCTACATGGGACTTGAACTTTGTGCTAGAAAAGTTGACAGTTCCCCCTTTTGAACCAGCAGCAACAGCAGAATTATAATACTTATCATGGAAAACTGCTTTCCTGCTTGCAATCACTTCAGCAAGAAGGGTTTCTGAATTACAGGCATTAATGGCAGTGCAACCCTTCCTTATCTTCCATCAGGATAGAGTGTCCATGAGAACTAATCCTACCTTTATGCCAAAGGTGGTCTCCAGGGTATCTTTAAACCAAGCAATCCACCTGCCTACATTCTTCCCCAACCCACAGAACAGGGGAGAAAGACTGCTGCATACCTTGGATGTGCATAGGCAATTGCGCTACTACCTGGACAGAACCAAGAACAATAGAAAAACTGACCAGCTCTGGTAGCATATGCCACAGGCATGGAAGGAAAAGCAATTTCAAAACAGACAATCTCAAAATGGATAGGGAATTGCATTAGATTTTGTTATTCTTATCATGGAAAGGCAACTCCAGAGAATATCAGACCTCACTCCACAAGGGCTACAGCCATTACTACAGCTTTTTTACGAGGAGTGGCTACAAAAGACATTTTAGAGGCTGCTACTTGGAGCTCCGTGCATACATTTGCCAAGCATTATAATCTACCCTTATACTCCAGATCCCGAGCAGGTTTTGCCACTGCTGTTTTGCAAGGGATCTTAACTACACCATAATCTTGTTAGGGCCTCCTCCCCCAGTTTGGCTATGGTATTCTACCCATTTGTTAGGACTGCAGATGCATCCTTGAAGGACATAGTACAGTTTTGTACCTACCATAAATGTAGATGTCCGAGAGGTATGCATCTGCAGTCAGGATTACCCACCCTCCTTCCCCACTGTGGTACTCCTAGGGTATTTGCCCATCTTGTAGCTAGCTGGGGGAATCTATTATGGTGTATTTGTTTGTATATATGTATATACATGTTTATTTCTATTTGCTCTCTGTTGTTTGGAAACATTTGCATTTATCCAAATTTAGCCTTCCTAGAGGGCATCTGACATCTGGTGCAAGAAACACTGAGGAAAATGGCGTTGGCTGATGCCTTTATACCCGAAGAACTGCAGCTATGACGTCGGGTGAAGTGCGACACCAGCCGAGACCAGACCCAGACTTTGGAATCCGGCTGACCGAAGGGCTGCCTGAGGCCAGGACAACCCATTTGTTAGGACTGCAGATGCATACCTCTCGGACATCTACATTTATGGTAGGTACAAAACTGTACTTTATACAACTTCCCAGTCTAACCATACCTCTCAACTGCATCTCATTATGAGGAACGTTATCATTTTGAGTGGTAAAAAGTCCACATCTCAAACTGTTCCACACTGAGAGTCTCTCACACAGTTGTATTTTTTTTAAGTAATATCCATGTTGAACAACACTAAATTATTTAATCAATGAACATTTTGTAAAAATACCTATCAACTGTCTAAACTTTTACAGAATATCCAGATTTTTGCCTCATATTTTAGGTATATTCCTCATAAAATCTGTGGTTTTCTGACACATCAGTGAGGATAGAGTTCACTAAATAAAGGCAGACGTTGAGTTTCAGACATCACATTCTTCAGAAAATGCATGGTAAAACAAAACAGTTTATTCTAGCAACTTTCTAAGTTTCTAAGAGCAGTTTTCAAATTATATCCCTATTTTTGGGCCTTTGCCCCCTATTATTTTTGACTTTGTCCAAATTTCTTCTGTTGAGAGGTATGATTTGCAAGTATACACATTTTAACCATCCTGTGAGCTTCCTAGTTGAAGCTGTTAAGTGGTTAGTAAATGTTCTACATTTTTCTCATTTATACCACATCCTGAGAGCAAGGGTGTAGTTAAGCATACATACTCAGTTTACTCAAATAAATATGGAAACTTCAACACTCAAAAAGCACAGAAAGCTTAGAACTGTGCTAACAAATATTTAGTGCAGAAAGGTATACAAAGAATGTTTCCGGGAAAGGAATACACATCTAAAAATAGCCTTTTATTGGAATAGATGGTAAAAACTGAAAATAAGGTGTCATCTTTTTCTATTTATTGGGGATAGCATTTTGAAGGTTAGGTACAGTTTTAAAATGATAGATGGGTGCAGGACAACATTAGATTTGAATAGAAATGTAAATTTATAGCTACACCCGTGCACGAGAGGCGGTGTCCCACATTTTCATGATGAAAGGTTGAGAGTTACAGGTCTAGCTTTAATGAAGCGATATTTGTTTCATATATCAAGAGCTGCAAAAACTGCTGGGTGTGCAAATGCCAGGACAACTGTCCTACACATTGTAAAGCTACACAGCCTAGCTTTTCAGCACTAGTCAACTCTTGCATTAAAGTTAAAATGTAATGTTCTGTAAGAGCATATAATGTGTATACACAACTGTTAATTGTCAAAAAGACTTTGTGTGGAGCTTTTCCCCCCGGGCCTCTGTTAAAAATGGGTTTCTGATCCAGTCAGACTTTCCTGGTTAACAAATATCAAAAATAAGTAAATTTTTTTCCAGATATCCTAGAGCTGTGCCGTAAAGATGCAACATTAAAAATATGGTTAACAAACTACTTTAATATTTAACTAAACTTTACCACGATGTTCCACTGAACTGCCTTTGACATCCTAGTCATGAAGATTATACACCACACACATACTACCCTAAAAATTAAGTACTCAGTGGCAGTCGTTGTTAAATGATACAAACACATAAAAGACAGATAAGCTGAACCTATAACACAACAAAAATAAAGTATGAAAAATTCAAATATAAAACCGAGTTTCAGCATTTGCAAAGATGCAGAGTAGCAGGATGTGCCATGTGCTTTAAAGCAGAAGCACAGACAGCAGTCCAACAACATATGTTTTTAATACTACAGCTCATAAATACACACGCAAATGGTGCTCAAATGCTACACAATGTGTACAGAGACATGAACATACTTCTGAATATGTACAATACTTTGCAACAAGAAACACCAAAAATATCAAACCAATTCCCTCTAAACCTGAACATCAACGGTCTATTCTTCATAAAACATACTTTTGAATAACAAGCAGAAACAGATAGACAAATATTTCTTTTTCATATATACTAGTTTAATCTCTCCAGACACCCATACAAAACTATTAGGAGTTAATATTGACAATAGCCTTAAATTCAACATACAAGTTAACAAAACTATTAAAATCATTAATAAAAAACTAGGGTCACTTTACAAGATCAAGCCTTTCCTTACATCAGCCTCTCAAACTGCCATTGCCCGCTCTCATTTACTTTCAACCTTACTATATGCTTCCCCTCTACTGACTAACCTAGGTAAAACAGAACTCAATAAAGTATCAGTTTGCTGCAGCCACATTGCCAGATTTCCCACTGGCATGCCTTTCAAGACACATCACTGTACCAATCTAAGATCGCTTGGGTGCCCAGAATTACCTTCCCTAATTCAACTCAACCAGCTGATAGTTGCTACAAAGTTTTAAACCAACCGGAACAAAACCCAGCTCTGAAACCCATAATCTACCCCTACAGCAATCTGAATACACTTCGCTCTTCAAATAAACTACTTGTCCAAACAGTCAAAGCTAATAATGCAGCCGGTGCCTCTCTGTTTACTAACTATGTAGGTAAAATTTGGAACTCCCTTCCAGCAAGTATTACCCTAGAACCCTCCATAAGACAATTCAAGCATAGTCAAAAACTATACCTTAAATTACATTGGACTTACTCATGTTCTAAATTTGACTAATACATTATTTTATTGTAAAGGAATTACTCCACTGTTTCTCGAGCACCTTTGAGACTTACAGACCTCAATTTATGTAAAACTGTTGATTACTAATGTATCTTTTGCTACTCTGAATTACTTTGTAAATATTGTTTTTATGCCGTATTTTGTATGCCCATTCTATGTTTTATGTAGTAGACTATATATTCGTTTTCACCTTGGAGCTTTTCTCCCCAGGCCTCTGCTGAAAATGGGCATATATCCAGTTGGACTATCCCGGTCAACAAATGTAAAGTAAATAAAAAGTACTAGGCTAGCTGCCCTTGTGGGCCATTTTAAATCTATCCAGTTTCCCTTTTGGTGCTCGAATGAACCTATCCCATTTGTTGTTAGATTTGTTTTTTATGTGTATATATATATATATATATGTGTGTGTATATATATATATATATATATATATATATATATATATATATATATATATATATAATATAAAATATTATCCCTAATGACAATAACTGATTGATTTTAGCGCAGACTTCCCAGCATAGTTTCAATAATTGTGAATAATTTATCCTTTTCACATATATATGTATTAAGGTTTATGCACTATGCACTTTGATGAAGCCGCCACGTTGAATAATATAAATTATTAACGTCGGGTATGTACGACATAAGACATGTACAAGTAGGGTTTACGAGTTTGATATTTATTTGTTTATTTACTTATTTTTATTCTTACTTTTATTTCTTTTTCTAGAGAGATGCATATATGCATACATTGTGGAAAAGTTTTATGTGGATACATGATGTGTTTTATATAATTATATACATAAACAACGTCAAAAGAGCGTTCTAATTCAAGAATAGTAAATGCGTTTTTAATGTCTATTTACTAGAACATGAACTGAAAGGGATATTTTTGTGAACGTTCTTTAATATGATCTATACTAGATTAGGTTTTATTAGGTCATTTTATTTTGACTGTATGTACTAGTAACATTGGTTTTAAATGAGGAATTGCTAAATATGAGTATGTAATTTGATAGAAATGATAATAAGTAACGGGGATATTGAATGTTATTTTTACGGGAACTTTGCAACCACTTGGTAACCTTTTGTTCAATCAATCAATTTTGGGTGTAACCGAGTAATTGCTTAATTGCAACAATAATGTGAGGGATGGATTGATATAAAATGAACAAGATTGTATAGTTAATTTATATCTGAAGAAGCGTGCCAGCAGCACGCGAAAGCGCTCATTCTCCTGTTTTCGTTTTGGAATAAAAAGACTTTATTGGAACAAGCAGTGCTCTCGTGGTGTATCCTATTGGTTGTTTTCTGTGATTTGGTCCTGCTGTTTTTGCCAAGGATACTTTAGGAGGACAGCGGCAATTGTTTTTTACTCTTTTACTCTTCATCTTTTTGTTGCCGCTACTTCCACGCTATGGAGAACACAACCATTGAGCTGGACTATAACCCGATCAACAGACAGGGTCAGTTAAGCCTAGATGCGTTTTTACCAACCAAAGGTAACCCTTTATTGAATTTAGACTTTCCGGAAACCTTGGATAATGTATACGTGAGAAATGAATCGGACAATGATATGAGTGACTTTTACTCTCTGTTAAGAAGTTTAGAGAGTAATTTATACAAAATACAGAGACTGTCATGGCAAAGGAAGCACTTACAAGCGTGTCTCAATTTTAAGGTTATTCCGAGAGGCATGCGCGTGCTGTGCATGCCGACTTATGGCCAACAATATCCGGATCTTTTGAGAAAATGGCAAGATCTGAATTTAGAATTAAGTAACAAATATATACACTTGTTGCTAGAATACTTTGAACCACTAGAAGTTGCCATTCAGAAAGACATTGATGCAGCTTATCAAGTGATAACAGACAGGTTTAATGCAGACACATTTACGAGGAAACTCCGTGATGTGTCAACACAAATTAACTTGTTTGGTGATAAGTTACGAGGCATCAAACAAAAGAAACTGACTAGGGATGTACACGATTTTAGAAAAGGGGACATCTTTGTTTGGCCGAAAGTGTCTGATACTAACGCTACACAAACTGTACGTCACTACCGGTCGCAACAAAGGCAGCCGGCTAATGGAGAAGCAAGTACCATCAACAGGACACCCACTATATTGGCTGTAAATAATAGTGGAGAATCTATCCAAACCAGGAAGGAAGTGTTGACTGCCAACATCGATGAATCAACACCACCACCTAATCAGTTGGCTTTAAATCATTTGGATGACTCTGTGAGGACAGGGACCATCAGGAAAACAATGGCGGCACCCGTTAGAGATATGGATGTCCCTTTTCCTATCAGAATGAATACGTTCACCAGAGGGAGATCAGTGAGTCGAGGCCCAAAGAAACGGAAGTTCTCGGCCGACAGACACGAGAAACAACAGAGAAAGAATTGGAACTGACTTTACTGGTATTTAATTTTTCTCAACATAATCTGTCTGTATCTGATGTATCGTTATTGAGTAGAGGGCTGAATTATGTGCCCTCACAGTATAGTAAATTGTCTGAAACATTGATAGACCTAAGGTTGTTTGGAAGGAAAGTAGCTTTGAGAATGTTTTTCAAGAACCATACACAACAAGTACATACTGCTGATATCAGCCTTAGATGTAGGAGCACCTTTTCTCCGATCCAGCCATCTAATGTAGAGTGTTTTATAAAAACATGTGAAAAAGATCTATATAATCTGTATACTACTAAATGTGTGAGAAACAGATTTTTCAATTTAGAGAAGGCTGAGCATGATTCTTTAATGAAACTTAAGCACAATGATAATATATTGGTAATTAATGCTGATAAAGGGGGAGGAGTGGTGATTCTTGATAAAGCAGAATATATCGAGACAATTGAATTTACTTTAACCCAGAATGATACATACAAAGAACTCACCATAGAAGGAGTTAAGAGTATCTTCAAAAATGTAAGGGATGAGCTATATGACATCCTGATGTGTAGACAAGTTAGTAAAGAAATGTTTGATTTCCTTTGTATAGAAGAACCACTGGTACCAGTGTTAAAAGGACTGCCAAAAATCCACAAACAAGTCAAACCGATGCCAATGAGACCAATAGTGTCAGGTCGGCAGTGGGCAACATACAATATTTCAATATTCCTGGAAAAAATGTTGAGGCCTTTAGTGAACAAAATTCAAACCATACTTAGAGACACACAACATTTATTAAAAGACTTAGAATCTTTTGAACCATCTGGAATAAGGCATGGGAAACTACTGTTGGTCACCTTAGATGTCCGGGATTTGTTCACCTGTATTCCCAATGAATATGGTACCCAGGCTGTGAGGGAGGTAATGGTTGGCATGAGTGGGTACTCGAGGGATAGACAGATCCTAATAGGGCAACTATTGGAACTGGTATTGAATTGTAATGTTTTCATGTTCCATAGTAAGTATTATTTGCAGACATGGGGTGTCGCCATGGGCACCCCATGCGCGAATTCGTATGCCAACTTAGTATTATATAGTTGGGAGCAGAAATACATCTTCAATAGTGCTTGGATGGACAAGATATACTTATACAAAAGATTTGTTGATGATGTGATACTGGCATGGGATGGTACCGTTGATGAGCTAAGGAATTTTATAGATTACTTGGAAGGAACAACTACGTTCCTGAGATTTACCTATGAATATTCTTACAGAGAGGTTAATTTTCTAGACCTGACTCTGTATTATGATATAGAAGACAAGTTATCTTTTAAGTTGTTCAGAAAGACATGCTGGAGGAATACGATTTTAGAATATAGCAGCATGCATCCCAGATTTATGTTCTCCGGCATTATGAAAGGACAATTTTGCAGGTTAACTAGGTTATGTAAGGATCCTGCTGTACTGAAAATAGAAGCAGACATGATGGAGAGGCTATTTATAGCCAGGGGTTACAATAGTAAGCTGGTTAAAGAGACTAGAAATAACATCATACCGGATGAGTATATGAATGATGAGGGACCTGGTGGTTGTAGGAGAGAGGATAGAGGCAAGAATAGACTGAGAGACAAAGAATCAATAACACATTATACACAGAATAGAAATGTTAGTTTTATTTTGAAATATACGAATGATATTGATGAAATTAAGAGGATTATAAATAAACACTGGTATATTCTCACCACCGTAGATGAAATTAGAGCAATAGTGGGTGAAAGACCAGGGTTTGTTTTTCGTACCTGTGACAATCTAAAGACCATTTTCTCATCTAAATTACACAGCAACATTCTAGCTAAAGATGGTGAGACCCGTGATCCAGGGACCCACCCGTGTAATAGTTGTAGTATGTGTCCATATATTAATACTATGCAAGAATACCACCATCCACATGGACACTTTCACTTTACACCTAGAATATGGGCAAATTGCAACACCAAGAATTTGATATACATGGCTAATTGCGCGCTCTGTCCGGCCTTCTACATTGGTCTTACCAAGAGAAGGCTGAGAGAGCGCATTTATAACCATGTTTATGACATACGCAAACAACATGAATTGAATGCCCTAGCCAAACACGTAATGTTGAACCCTACACATCACTTTAAGTTTAGAGTTTTACAAACAGTGTGCATTGGTCCAAGAATGGGAGATAATAACAGAGCCCTAGCTAAACTTGAAATGGAGTGGATCTTTAGGCTAGGGGCACATAGAGACCCTGGAATTAATAATTATGTCACAGTAAAACCATTTATAGAATAACTGCATGTGTTTTTCATTCATTGTACATGTATGTATCTTTTGTATTGTATATTATTCTCTAATACCAAGTATTGTGGAACATCACATAAAGATATACTGGGACAGATACTAAGAGTTTATTTCAGTATTTATGAAACATGAATGTGTTCCATAATTCTGTAGGTTAATTGAATTCATTATTTTATTGTAAAGGAATTACTCCAGTGTTTCTCGAGCACCTTTGAGACTTACAGACCTCAATTTATGTAAAACTGTTGATTACTAATGTATCTTTTGCTACTCTGAAATACTTTGTAAATATTGTTTTTATGCCGTATTTTGTATGCCCATTCTATGTTTTATGTAGTAGACTATATATTCGTTTTCACCTTGGAGCTTTTCTCCCCAGGCCTCTGCTGAAAATGGGCATATATCCAGTTGGACTATCCCGGTCAACAAATGTAAAGTAAATAAAAAGTACTAGGCTAGCTGCCCTTGTGGGCCATTTTAAATCTATCCAGTTTCCCTTTTGGTGCTCGAATGAACCTATCCCATTTGTTGTTAGATTTGTTTTTTATGTGTATATATATATATATATATATATATATATATATGTGTGTGTGTGTGTGTGTGTATATATATATATATATATATATATATATATATATATATATATAAAATATTATCCCTAATGAGAATAACTGTGACCATAAAGGCACACCTAATGTCAGCATGCTGGGTGAGGGGTGATAGGACCAAAGAAAAACCCTGGTGTAAGAAGAGGATGACGCTGCAGTCACTAACTCGTATCTCGCTCCAGAATGTTGCTTTCTACTTCTGCTTCCTTCTCTGCCATCGCCCACAAAATGGGGTGGGGGGAGGAATGGGACAAAATTCGGAACATTACGAGATGTGCCAGGCAGCTAACAGTCAAGCTGCAACACCAAGACCAAAACAAATTCTTAACTTAAAGGCTCTGTTTTTGTGTGTAACTGCACTCTTGTATGTTAACTCCCAGACAGCTGGTATTCAGATATTTCAGAGGACTGAGTAAACATCTCATGGTGAAGATTACATTTTGTTTGCCAGGATATTGTCAACGTTTATTAGGGTCATGATAAGCCATGTCATTATGAGTGTGTGTAGAGGAATGTAGGTTTCTTTTTAAGTTTTCTACCATCCCTAAAGAAGGATTTGTAGTTATCTGGCTTCAGAGGCCAGCCTTAGCTCATGGGCTCCTTTAGTGGACCTGATAATTTTCTTCAGGTTTTTTTTTTTTGCTCGTTTTTGTAATGCTTTTAATATTATCCTTGAAAGAGGCATTTGAGATGTAATAAAAGTTTGAGTTTCTTTCTTTTGTTGTACAGTTTATTTATGGCAGTGATCTGCCAAAGTGGTTTGCGTTTGAATTTCCCATGGCACTTGGTAGGGACTGCTAATTGTCTGCATTTTTCTAAATGGGTATAACATTCTTTATTAAAGCTCACTGCTTGCATTAAGGTCTGGGGAGGTGCAGTTATGAGCATTTCATCACAGAATATGATTTCCTTCAAGGATGCATCTGCAGTCCTAACAAATGGGTTGTCCTGTCGTCAGGCAGCCCTTCGGTTGGCCGGATTCCAAAGTCTGGGTCTGGCCTCGGCTGGTGTCGCACTTCACCCGACGTCATCTCTGCTGGTCTTCGGGTATAAAGGCATCAGCCGACGCCATTTTCCTGAGTCTTTCTTGCCGCGTGGCGCCCGAAGCAGAAGCTGTTCGCAAGTGCCGGTCGGTCAGATCCAGAGATTACTACTACCGAATACAACTTCGAAGACTTCTAAAAGCTAAGTACCCCGTTGGGGACTCTTTCTTGCCTCAGCCGATGTCAGAAAAAGTAAGTAACTGTTTAACTTGTGGGAAACAAATACCTCATAAAGATTTCCACTCTTACTGTTTGCCTTGTTTAGGCCCAGACCACGACGTAGCAGCTTGTTTAGCCTGTGCTTCCTTCAACCGACGAACGCTTAGGCGTCGGTCGGAGTTTGCTGAACAGTTTTTCGGCTCAGATTTTGCGTACATTATGCCGTCGGATCCTCCGACTACCCAAATTGTTAAAAAACGCAAAGAAAAGGACCGACACTCGCGGTCCGCGGTTTCGGCCGAAACCACGGTAAAGCAAACCGCGAGTGTCTCGGTTTCGGCCGAAACCGAGCAAATGGTTCAATCTACAGCCGAATCCATGACTACTACCGAGGCCCCTGCTACCCTAGCTGAATCGGCCTCTGAAATTTTGCCTACAATTGTGGTTTCTCCAGAGTTGTCGGACACCATCCCTTTGGATGTCTCTACCCCAGCACGTGGTGCTGCTAGGCCTCCTGCAGCCATGTCTATAAAGGCCTTTGCCAGGGCTAAAGCAGCCAAAACTGCTAAATCATTGCCTGTTAAGCCCCCCTCTCACAGGCCCAGCTCCAGTTCACAAATGCTTACCTTGGCAGAGGATCTCATCTCTCTAATAAGAGGATCCCAATCTCACCCAGACAGGGCCTCACAACCTCCAGATAAGAGACCCAGAGTAGAGCCCCCTGAGCCAGCTCCTCAGATGACTCTTCTGATGACTCAGACATTACAGACCATCCAGAGGCTCCTCTTTCTACTTATGAAGATTCTGATGCTGAAGAATCTATTCCTTCTGCCTCTCCACCAGAGGAATTTTCCTTTGGGGAAACCTTACATGCCATGCGAGAGCAATTCCAATGGCAGGGACAAGATTTCTCAGATTCAAGGAAAAGGCTTAGGACCTTTTTACACTTACCACAGCATAGGCCCTTAGCTATACCTCCAGTTCTTCCTGTTGTGGATGATGCCTTTAATGATGTTTGCACTGCTCCTGATACTTTACCTCCAGCCCCTGCTAAGCCCGACAGGTTCTACAGGGTACCGGACACTCATCACCACTTATACAAGGCTCCTTTTGCAGATCCGGAGACTATCTCCCAGGGGCCTAAGGCAGTAGCTTCGACCTCAGCTAAAACCCTCTCTCTTCTGATAGGGAATCCAGGTCCTTAGAGAGATGGGGTAAAAAAGTATACACCTCCGCTACTCTCTCAGCTAGAGCTTTGAACTGTCAGTTTCATATGATCCAATACCAAGAGTTTATGCTTGATCAGTTAACTAAGAAACTGTCCTCTGATTATTCCTTAGATAAGAAATATGTTCTAGAAATGGTGAATAACATTCAGCAGGTTAGTAACCATTCTTTAAAATGTGGCTATGATGCACTGGAGGCTTCATTTAGATCAGCCATGACTGGCACAGTTATAAGAAGACATGCATGGTTGAAAGAGCAGGTCTTGCGGATCATGTTAAAGCAAAGCTTTTAGATGCTCCTATGGACAAGGTCAGTCTTTTGGTTCTCCTGCCCAACAAGTAATGAAGAAAATGGAAGAGAAGGCAAAATCTGTACAAACAGTTAAAGATTTCTTACAGGTACAGCCCCCAAGGTTCAGCAGGAACTGGCCTTCCAAAAATTGGTCCTTTCCAGACTCCTCTAAAAATCAGAGAGGCAGGAATAGACGTTCCAGAGGCAGAAACCAACCCAGAGGAGGTGCCTACAGGGGACGCCAATGGCAAGGCAATAACCAACGAGGCACGGATACAACCACTACCACTGCAACAGGACAATCACAGTGACTTGGTTCTAACACCGCCTACCAGGGAACAAATAATAGCACCCTTAGGCGGAAGGTTAGCCTTATTTTCAAAAAACTGGCACTATATCACGAGACAACTGGATTTTGCAAACTATAGACCAAGGATACAGGTTTCATTTCCACACCTTACCAGCAAAAAGAGGAATGCCAAACCTGCCACCAAATCAAAAGTCAGAAGCCCTAAAACAAATAGCTCAATTAAAAAAGATGAGAGCTGTGGAAAGGGTACCACCTACAGAACAGGGCAAGGGATTTTACTCCAGACTCTTCCTAGTACCAAGAAAAGAAAACAGTTGGAGACCTATTCTCGACCTGTCCGCTTTAAACACATTCATCATTGTTCCAAAATTCTGACCCTACACCAACTTCTTCCCATGCTGGGCAAGGAGTATTGGCTGGTAACTCTAGATCTCAAGGAGGCATACCTGCACGTCCCCATACGACCAATTTGCAGAAGATACCTCAGATTTCTTGCAGGATCAGAGCATTATCAATTCTCAGCATTGCCCTTTGGCTTATCTGCTGCTCCCAGAGTATTCACGAAATGCCTGGCATCAGTAATCGCTCATTGCAGGCTTCAGGGAATCCAAATTTATCCATACCTGGACGACTGCCTGATACAAGCGAACAACAAAAGCAAGCTGACACAAGACTTACAAAGAGTAATTTGCTTACTACAAGCTCTGGGATACACAGTCAATTTAAAAAAGTCAAAACTGATACCATCCCAGACAATAACATTCTTGGGTGCAGAATTGGACACAGTAAAACAGATGGCATTCCTTACTGCAGAAAAACAAGAAAAACTTCCTTTGTACTTCTTGACACTAGCAAAGCAGAACAAGCTAACAGCAAGGAAAGTACTGCAGGCCTTGGGTTTCATGGCATCCTGCATAATCTTGGTCCCCCATGCCAGACTGCATATGAGAAAGCTACAGTGGTACCTAAAGAATTTATGGTCTCAACACAAGCACAGCTTAGAAACCGAAATACCACTAATTCCATGCCTGAAACAAGAGTTCCTATGGTGGGCTCAGACATGCCAGGCAAACCCAGGATTGTCCTTCCACAATATTCAAGCAAGCCAAACCATCACAACGGACGCCTCAGACCTCGGTTGGTGGGCACACATGCTGGACAAGTGCATTCAAGGCCTATGGACTCCAGATCAGCTACACCTGCACATAAATCAAAAAGATGCTGGCAGTAAAACTGGCAATCCAGAATTTCAGACCATTCCTCAAAGAGGGCCAAGTGATGATAAGGACAGACAACACCACAGTCATGTGGTACATCAACAAACAGGGAGGCACTCATTCATACCCCCTATGCCGAATGACTCTGGACCTGTGGAATATGGCTCTGAGCTACAACATTCATTTACAGGCAATATTTGTACCGGGAAAAGAAAACATCCTAGCAGACATGTTAAGCAGAACTACCTCGGATGCTCACGAATGGATGCTACACCCGGACATCTTCAAGGCCATCACAAAGAAATGGGGAATGCCACAAATAGACCTATTTGCATCCCCACTCAACCACCAGCTCAAGAAATTCTGCACAAGGACATATCACCCTCTTGCTTGGAAGGTGGACTCTCTGTCCTTCAATTGGAAAGGCCTGACAGCATATGCATTTCCACCCCTCCCTTTGATGCACAAGGTACTACTGAAAATCAAAGAGGAACGGCCAAGGATAATTCTGATAGCTCCAAATTGGCCAAGACAACATTGGTATCCATTACTGAGGAGCATGTCTCGGGGGGAAACGTGGACTCTACCCCTGATTCCCTTGATGTTGACTCAGTGCAACTACAGCATCTTGCATCCAAACCTGAAAACTCTGCAACTCACTGCCTGGAACATTACATAAGAACATCTAACCCAGTTTTATCCCAAAGGGTTAAAGACATTATCCTTGAGGCCCGCAGACCTTCTACTAGAAGGAACTATGCAGGAAATGGAAAAGGTTTGTCATTTGGAGTACGGAAAGAGGAAAGATGTGTCAAAAGTAGATATTGCCAACATCCTGGAATATTTGGCAGAGCTCCTACATACTGGCCTGTCCTATTCCTCCATCAAGATACATGCATCAGCTATTTCTGCAGAATACAGCCTCGATCCTCCTGTCTTCTCGCATCCTCTACTCAGGCAGTTCCTCAGAGGAATTAAGAATGTAAAACCTCCTAGGAAACCATCATTACCAGCATGGGACTTGAATTTTGTGCTAGAAAAATTGACACTCCCTCCATTCGAACCAGCAGCAACAGCAGATCTACAACACCTATCCTGGAAAACTGCTTTCCTACTGGCAATTACTTCAGCAAGAAGGGTTTCGAACTACAGGCTTTAATGGCAGTACAACCCTTCCTAATCTTCCATCAAGACAGAGTGTCCATGAGAACTAATCCTACATTTATGCCTAAGGTGGTATCCAGACTGTCTCTAAACCAGGCAATCCACCTACCTACCTTCTTTCCCAATCCACAGAACAAAGGGGAAAGACTGCTGCATACCTTGGATGTACATAGACAGTTCGCTACTACCTGGACAGAACCAAGGGCAATAGAAAAACTGACCAGCTACTAGTAGCCTATGCAACAGGAAGGGAAGGAAAAGCAATTTCCAAACAGACAATCTCTAAGTGGATAGGAAATTGCATAAGATTCTGTTACTCCTATCATGGAAAGCAAATTCCACAGAACATAAGGCCTCATTCTACAAGGGCTACAACCACTACCACAGCCTTCTTACGAGGAGTGGCTACCAAGGACATTATTGAGGCTGCTACTTGGACCTCCGTGCATACATTTGCCAAGCATTATAACTTACCTCTATACTCTAGATCCCGAGCAGGGTTTGCCACTGCTGTGTTGCAAGGGATCCTAAGTACACCATAATTCTTATTCCTCCTCCCTAGTTTGGCTATGGTATTCTACCCATTTGTTAGGACTGCAGATGCATCCTTGAAGGACATAGTACAGTTTTGTACCTACCATAAATGTAGATGTCCGAACAGGATAGCATCTGCAGTCAGGATTACCCACCCTCCTTCCCCTCTGTGGTACTCCTAGGGTATTGCCCACCTATTAGCTAGCTGGGGGGGGATCTCTTATGGTGTATTTGTTTGTATATATGTACATACATGCATATTTTTTGTGTTTGCCTTCTACTTTTTGGGAAACATTGGCATTTTCCCAAAAATTTAGCTATCCAAGAGGGCTACTGGCATCTGGGGCAAGAAACACTGAGGAAAATGGCGTCGGCTGATGCCTTTATACCTGAAGACCAGCAGAGATGACGTCGGGTGAAGTGCGACACCAGCCGATGCCAAACCCAGACTTTGGAATCCGGCCGACCGAAGGGCTGCCTGACGACAGGACAACCCATTTGTTAGGACTGCAGATGCTATCCTGTTCGGACATCTACATTTATGGTAGGTACAAAACTGTACTTTCAGGTTGGCATGTTTGTAGTCCTTAAATTGAGTGCGCTCTTCCTATAGGAGCTTTTGGGAGTTTAAAGGAGGTCACAAGTTTGTATTCAGACTTTGTAGATGGTGATACCAGATGAGTAGTGTTGAAGCCAGTCGTATTTGTAGAAATCCAGTCAAGAATGCTGTGCCTTGTAGAAGGTTTACTTAGCCAACTACTCAAGAGAATTTTTATTTAAGTCAAGCATTTTTGGGCATATCCTACATTGGAGGTGTAGTTGTTTTAGGTTATTGAAGGGCAGTTCATCACCCAAAATAAAGGAGTTTTGATTAATACAAAATAATTTAGAACACTGAGGAATTTTGCATGGTCATCAAGTTGTTAACATCAACATCTTGGGATAAATGTGTTGAGATGGTTACCTTGGAAAAAATTTTAGTTACGTACTGAGAATTAGGCCACTCGGTATGACAGGAGGATAAGTTGTGTGATAGTGGTAGTTTTTTGAAATATACAGAAAAAAGAGGTGATCCTCCTATGTAAGAGCCTGACTACAATGGTTATAAGTAATTAAACAAAAGGATGTTAGTTGTTCCAGTGTATCCATTTTTATAAAAATGTTACATGTTTTTAAATTTTAATTAAGTTTATTTACACAATTATTGTTCTGTAGTGAAAGTTCTGATGGCTGTGCAATGGACACTAATGAGCCTAGTAGCCTCAACTGGAATACATCCTTTCTTTTGTGGTTTCAAATATTTGCTTGATGGAAGTTTTTCCACGTTTTACCGAGCCAAGTAATCAAGGCTTGATCAGTTACATTGTGGGTTCTTTCCCCTTAAAATGCACTTATTATTTTGATATCTTGAATTTGGTCTTGGGATTTAGGTTTTCATTCTAAAGTCTACTTAGCATGTTGTTGGTCAAGTAAATGTTTTCCATCACTCCCCACCATCTTCACCTTAAGTGTGTTTTTCCTTACTTGTTGTTCAAAACTATATTCCAAAACTTTGTTTTTCACACCAGTGTGAACATTTAGGAAGTTTGAACTTCAGCTTCAGGTTTATTAGAGTACTTATTTATTTAAGCACTGTATTATGAATCAAGGAGAGCATATAAACTATATGCAGAGAGTACAAATAGCAATAAACAAAAGAAAAAATAAATAGAATGCTGGAAAAAAAGTTTCATTGAAAAAATAATCACATTTATAGTTAGTGCAGAATGAAGTATTGAGCTGAGACTAGCAGGGTTTCCAAATGAAAGTGTGAATTCTGTCTTTTGTACCATGGTGGCAAACAAGTCATGCAGAGATGCAGAATAAGAGAAGTTGGGAAGTAGCCAGATTCTATATACAGTATGTGTTTGACAGGTTGCAGAAACTTTAATAGTATCTGTAGAAAACTGTAACATCCCCCAAAGAAAAATCTCTTAGAAAAGATGTAGCGTACCAGGATGTGCAGCTCTAAAGTGAAAAATAATCACTTTGTCATGCATGCACAGTACTCCATAAAAGAAACCACTTCAGTAGACTGGCGAGCACTCCAGAAGGCACTAGAAAACCATCGAAAGAGTAACCACCTTGACATAAAAGCATATCTGATTGCAAATGAAATTCCACAAAATAGATCACATCTCACCTGGACGAACAGGCAAAATAAGATAGAGCTGATTGATGCACAGTGATGAATTTCCTAGGCTAGCTATGCACACCCACACAACACTTCAAAATGTAGAGCAATTTAATAGATCAAAAAGAGTGTATGCATCCAATGAGAAGTTCTCAGTGGCAGAATTCAATGACTTCCAATTAAAAGCTGAGTTTATCTAGCTTTCAAGGTGTTTTTGTTATGTAGTCCTAGATTTCCCCTAAGATTTCTACAAGAACTCTTGGGTTCTCATTGGTTTCTAGCAATGTGGCCTCTGCAACACCACCACATGTTTAAACCAACAGTAAGTCATTTTATGTTCTGTACTGTATACCCATATCCTGCCTGTAAATAGTCATTGTATTCTTGACTGTTATGAAAAATAATGGAGTATATGATTTTTATCAAATTTCTGGTGGCATTCTAAAGTCAGGCACATGCCGATGAATTCTGCATGTTGCACATTACTTGTGAAGAATTTAGTTTATATAAAATTTAGTATTTTCCTTTTTTAATCCTGATACAGGTATGCTTCTTATCACACTTACCAACATTTCGTCTTATTGTTATCTTTTATCTACTGGAATTTACAGTCAGTCAAATTCACTATTTGCAATAATACATTCTTCTATTCCTCTCATTCTTCCCCCCATACTAGCACCTACCCTCAACATTAAGTTGAGGAGCCAAAAAAAAAAAAGTCCTTTTGTACTTCATCCATGAAGGCAAATGCAATTTTGGCATTCATTTCTGCATAGTGGTACTGTACTACTAACCAACCAGTCAGAATCTGTCTGATTTGATGATGTCATTTTCATTCATTCTTCAGTGTATGGGTCTCTGATCCAGCCTGGCTATGTTTACGTTGAGTCTTGGATCTGATTCTTGAGCTCCTCCCTTTACCCACAGTGCCCCAGAGCCCTGTAATACATCAGTTCTCATTTGCCACTTCTATGCTTCAGGCGAGGTTAGCGGTCTCTCGAGCTTTTGGCATTTTTTTGTGAGTCAAAATAAAAAAAATTTATATTTCTTATACCTCCCTGCAATATATTTCACCCTTCCTCCCTTTTCTTTATTGGGTTTCTCTGGGTTAGGATTTCAGGTCCTTTTTTCCTTCCTACTCCCTTTTTACAGGATACTCTTCTTACCATAGTTGGTAAATCCTTCTTTGTCTTTCCTCCTTTGAACTTTTTTTCTACCCATTCATAGGGTATTCCTTATATATACCATTGCTGGTATATTTTTCTTTCCATTCTTCTTTTTAAAAAAATCTTTCTTTTAATTGTTTTACCTTCTTCTAGATATGGCTGAAAAGCCAAGTTTTAAAAAGTGCACGTTTTATGAGCATGAGATACCAAATTCTGATGCCCACAGGGAGTGCATATATTTAGGCGCGGCCCAACTTGAAACCTCCTGTCAGATTTGTGCAGGTTTCAGTTCTCGGGCTTTAAGCAATTGTTGCAACAAGTTGGTGTTGGAGGGGTTGCTCCCTGCATCTACTTCCTCCACTGCTTCTGTCTCAGGGGCTCGAACCCCCATCAAGAAACAAAAATCCTCTTTGGAGTCCAGAGAACATAGAAAACACTCCTAAACCTGCTCCAGCCTTGGAGCTACCAGCTAAGCTACCTAAAAGATTGGATCCAGCATCTTCAGGTCTGACACCGGGAACGATCAAATCTCCTTGGTCTCGGAGCCCTTGTTTTTCACCAGGGCCTTTTTCCTCCACAGCTCCAATCACCCTTCTTACAAGAAACTCCAAAGAGAGAGTTACATCCCCCCTTCCACGTTATCCTCTGTCAAGTCTTCCCAGAGTATTTCCAAGGCAGATGTAGGATGATGAGAAAGTTCCTCAGGGCTCAGATTCAGATGGGGGTATTTCCACCTCCATCTCCTATTGGATCTGTGAACCTCCAACCTGTATCTCATCCAGTTGTATCTCCTTCTCCAATCCATCCAACGATTTCAAGGCCTTCGGATCCAAGTATTCCTTGAGTTGATTTGTCTGATCCGAAGGCAGCTAGATCTTTGACTCTGTGCCCCTGACTCATTTAGTGCTGATCCCACTAGGGGCACGATGAGTCTCAGACCTGAAGCTTTGACTCAGGATCTGGGTGGATGGTTTTGATTCCGAGGTTTTTAGAGCCATCACTTCCTCAGTACTTCAGCGTTGGATAGCTTAGCTTCAACTCATCCCTTGAGGCAGGAGCCTGGGCAGAGTCGGGGCTTGGCAACACCAGACCATCGTCTCCTGTGAGGTCAGCAATGGCTTGTCCCAGTCCTTCTGTCTTTGAAATGGTGGATTGGGCTTTCTCTCACCTGCGAGTCTAGTCTACCCTTATCTCTTCAGATCCTACCACACCTAATGCCTTTTAATCCAAGTTCTGAGCCTCATCAGTCTAGTCCACTAAGGCAGCCAGCCCCTTCAAGCTTCCAGGCATTTTCTCTGCAGGAACTTTCCCCTATCTTCTGATACCACTCCAGATCATCCCACTGAAGAGGTCCCCCTGGAAGAAATCCTGCAGAAGGAGATGCACAGATTCCCCTCAGGAATATTTAAATGAAGACACTGACTTCGATGAAGGGGAGGGTCCCCAAGGTTTCCACCAGATGATGTCTCTTTTGGAGACATTCTAGAGATCCTTAGCCAGAAAGGTGTATGGTCTTATGATCCCCCTTCCAGGGAGGGTTCACTGTTCCTAGAAACCTTCTGGTCCAGCTCATCTATGTCTTGGGTCACTCCCCAAGCAGATTACCTTGTTGATTGTATGTGTCACCGGGCATGGGTAGAACTGCATACTGTAAACCCATCCGTTGGTGCCCCAATAAATTTTTTGCAATTCCTAAAGACAGACTTCACTGGAGTAAGGGAGTTCATATGGATGCCATGGTTGTGGCAGTGGCCACTAAGAAAGAGGTAGCAGAACAGAGCTCTTCTGTCCATCCTCTTAACAGAGAGTCCAGGGCTATGGACAGGTTTGAAAAGCACGTTAACTCCTCAGCAACCTTTGCTTTACAGTCACTTAATTATTTGACACATTTCATCAAATTGCAGAGAGAATTGATTAAAGAACTCTCCACGTCTGTTCCTGGGCCCATGTCAGCAGAAGAGCTTAAACAGCTGTCTTCTCAGCTGGCCACCCTTCAGTCTGTTTCCATTGTGTCCATGAGGATACTCTCTCATGCAGCAGAAGGCTCCTCACAGGCGGCAGGTTCAGGCATAGCTGTCAGGAGACATACCTGGATGCTCTTAATGTGACTTTGCAGAGCCCTTCAAGTCTTCTTATATCAGTGCTTCCTTTGATGGAGCTTCCTTGTTTGGCCCTGCATTACAAGAAATGCTCTTCCACAGTGAGCAAGATGTGAAGACCTTGTCTGCTGTTATCCCCCACAGAGATCCTATTCCAGGAATCAGCGCAGAGGTAAAAAGATGTGGCTCTGAAAGTCACAAGGTCACTTCCAGAACTTATGAGGGGAAACACCCCCCCCCCCCCAGAGGCAGAAGGGAGTGCTAATGGAAGACACTGCCCTCATGCAGAAGAAGCCTGCAGATCCGATGGTTTTGAAATACTTTCTCAGATAAACCCTTCCAGCACTCTTGAAGGTTTACCTGACTGCTCTTCTCTGGATACAGTCTGGGGGTGCTTTTTTGTACCCCCAGAAGCCTGCCTGTACAGCAGTAACAAGAGACGCTTGGGTGCAAAAAAATTATATCCAGAGGCTGTTTCATTCATTGCAAACACCACCATCCGTACAAAAAAGACTCCCTGATGTTCCATCCAGGCAGCAGGAGTTAACAACCTTAGAATTTCAAAAGCTGCTAGACAAGAGAGTCATCAAAGAGGTCCTACCAGACCAGAGAGGATTCAAAATTTACTCAAAGTTCATTTTTAGTGCCAGAGAAAACAGGAGACCTGAGAACCATTCTGGATATCAGTAATCTAAATCATTTGTAAGGAACTTCAAGTTCCAGGTGGTCACAGTTCAGTCCATTCTAACTTTTCTAGAGAAGAATGATTGGATGTCCTCTATCGATTTTCAGGACACACATACTCCTGGAAATGCCTGCACTTTTAGCTGAGGACCAATCATTACCAATTCAGAGCCCTGCCTTTTGGCCTCACCACAGCCCCTAGAGTGTTCACTAAATGCACGGCAGTGGTAGCAGCTTACCTGAAACTACTTGGATTCAAAGTGTTTCTTTGCCTAGATGACTATCTCCTCGCTGCTCCAGTCAGGCATCTTCTTGAGAAGGCAAGGAACTACTTACTCCAGTTAGGCTGGTCTTTAGAAATCGCATTCAGTTATGCCAAGTCCCATCTACCCACCTGTTCAAGTATTAAGAGTTTATAGGAGCTCACCTGGATACCACCAGTCAGTTAGCTTTCCTTCTATTAAAGTACAGTCCATGAGACGGCAGGTGAGACAGATTCTTTCACACCCTTCTCCCCCAGCAAAACTAGTTGGCTGCTATTACCTTGGTCCTGATGGCTGGATTCCACATGATTTTTCTCCATTTTGTCAGGGATGCTCCTTTGTTTCCACCCCAGTCGCCATGGTGACCATGGATGCCTCCCAGTTAGGTTGGGGGGGGGTATTTCTTGGGATGGGCACTCTGAGGCACGTGGTCCCCAGAAGAGACAAAGCTGCATATCATTGTCCTGGAGATGAGCGATCCTGCAAGCTTTGCAGTCCTTTCAGGATTTTTTTCCTCCAAGGACGATTGCTGTCCAAACTGACAACATGTCAGTAGTTTGGTACATCAGCAATCAGGAAAGAACCCAGTCCTATCCTCTTTGTAGAGAGGCTTTGGGTGTGTGGCAATGGGCTATCTTCTCCAACCACTGTCTTTTGGTAATGCATATACCAAGGAAATCCAGAGTGCTAGAGGGCAAATTCAGCAGGTCCATTCTGATGCCTCATGAGTGATCTCTCAATCAGTCAGTGGTGGAGACGATCTTCCATCTATGGGGTCAAACTTGCTGTGACCTATTCACCTTTCCCCACAACAACTAATGCAGCAGGTTCTTTGACCTGACAACTCCCCCCGGGGAGTCACCAACAGATGCTATAGTCCAGGTTTGGCCCTCTGGTCTCCTTTACACTTATCCCCCTTACCTCTAATTCACAAATTTCTTCAGAAAGCACTTTGATTGAAGAGCAAGGTTATCCTCATTGCCCGCTTTAGGCCACATCAAGTGTGGCTTCCCTTCCTTTGATCTTATCTTCTACATTCATCCTGAATCCTGGACCCTGGTCAAGATCTAATTTCTCATCCCGTGGGATGATGCATCTGGACATTGCAGGCCTCCAGTTGACTGCATGGGTTTCTCTAATTCCATTAATGGTTGGACAGCACAGGCTTTCCTCCCATGTCCATCAGATACTGCCGTCATCCCAAAAGACTGCACTATAAAAATTTACAGAGTGAATGGAAAAGATTTTATTATTGGGCCTACTAAGGAGACTTTGATCCTTTTACCACTCATACATACATACATACAAAAATTTTCAAGCACGTGCTTAAAGCCCTTCTAGCTTGCCATATGACAGAACACTTATTCCCATAATAAATGTCCAGGCTGTTCTTAAAAATATTTAAACTAGTATTTGCTTTAATGTAATTTGGTAGTCTGTTCCAAGCATCAGCTACTCTGTCAGAGAACCAATTAGTACACTTCTTATTCCTATAGAATCTTCTACATAGGTTATCTGATGATTCTCTAGTACTTTTTGATAACCCCAAACAATTCCCAGAGGCAGTTGTCCCTAAATGCCCTATATACCTGAATAGGATCTCCTCTTAAATATCTGTAAGAAGCACTGTACAAGTTAAGACATTTTAGTCTTTCATAATAACTTAGATTTTCACATGCATGGATGCCCTTAGTATATTTCCGCTGTACTCTTTCCAGTTTATTCATCCTTGTTTTCCTATAGGGCTTCCATATTGTTGTTCCATACTTGTTTGTTAGTTTAATGTAACTAACAATGACTTCATTATGTTTGATTTCCTATACTTTACAAATCTTTTTATACAACCTATAGTTCTATAACTATCATTAGCCAATTGGATGATATGATTAGAAAAACTCATAGCTGAATCTACCCATATACCCAGGTCCTTAAATGAGTCTACAATTTCAATCACTGCATGCTGTATTAAATATTCACCTTTGTTTGTGTCCCAAATCTCATATGCTTAGTTTTTGATGTATTTATCAACATATTATTCTCCTGTGCCCGAATGGTCAATTTAGTCAAATTATTTTGCAAACATGCCTTATCTCTGTAACACTTGTAATCAGTTTACCCAATTTCAGGTCGTCAGCATATAGACTGTAGAACACCTCAGATGAAAAAGTAAGGTCTGAAAGATGCAATTTAAACAAGTAAGGGCCTAGTATAGAGCCCTGTGGGACACCTTGACTGTGTAACCAAGGATTTCACCTGTCCAGTTGGTGTGTGATACTTGCCATGTCCTATTTGTAATCCATGAAGCTATCCATCTTATCAACAGTACATCAATATCTAGTTGTACTAATTTATTGATCAGTGTTTTGTGCATGACCCTGTCAAATGCTTAAGTTCATCATCATCTTTCGGCTTTTCCCGTTAGGGTTCACCTCAGCGGATCATCTCTTTCCATTTCTTCCTATCCTCTGCATCTTGCTCTGTCACACCAACTGCCTGCATGTCCTTTCTCACCACGTCCATAAACCTTATCTTAGGCCTTCCTCTTTTCCTCTTATCTGGCAGCTCCAGCCTTAGCATCTTTTTCCCAATATACCCATCATCCCTCTTCAGCACATGTCCAAACCAATGTAATCTCGTCTCTCTTGCTTTGTCTCCAAACTGTCCAACATGAGCTGACCCTCTAATATACTGATTCCTAATCCTATCCATCCTAGTCACACCGAGTGCAAATCTTAACATATTTAACTCTGCCACATCCAGCTCTGACTCCTGCCTTTTTTCCAATGCCACTGTCTCCAACCCATATAACATAGCTGGTCTCACTACCCTCTTGTAGACCTTCCCTTTCACTCTTACTGGTACCCGTCTGTCACAAATCACTCCTGACACTCTTCTTCGCCCATTCCACCCTGCCTGTACTCTCTTCTTCACCTCTCTTCCACATTCACCATTACTCTGAAATGTTGATCCCAAGTACTTAATCTTGTCCACCTTTACCAACTCTACTCCCTGCATCCTCACCATTCCTCTACCCTCCCACTCATTTACACACATATATCCTGTCTTAGCCCTGCTTACCTTCATTCCTCTGCTCTCTAGAGCATATCTCCACCTCTCCAGAGTCTCCTCAACCTGATTCCTACTCTCACTACAGATCACAAAGTCATCTGCAAACATCATAGTCCACGGGGCCTCCTGTCTGATCTCATCTGTCAACCTGTCCATCACCACTGCAAGTAAGAAAGGACTCAGAGCTGATCCTTGATATAATCCCACCTCCACCTTAAACGGATCTGTCACTCCCACTGCAGTCCTCACCACTGTCACACTACCCTCGTACATATCCTGTACCACTCTTACATACATCTCTGCCACTCCTGACTTCCTCATACAATACCACAACTCTTCTCTAGGCACCCTGTCATATGCTTTCTCCAAGTCTACAAAGACACAATGCAGCTCCTTCTGACCTTCTCTGTATTTCTCCAATAACACTCTCAGAGCAAACATCGCATCTGTAGTGCTCTTTCCTGGCATGAAACCATACTGCTGATCACTAATCATCACCTCCCTTCTTAATCTAGCTTCTACTAATCTTTCCCATAACTTCAAGCTGTGACTGATCAATTTTATCCCTCTGTAGTTACTCCAGCTCTGCACATCACCCTTATTCTTAAAGATAGGTACCAAAACACTTTTTCTCCACTCCTCGGGCATCCTCTGACTTTCCAAAATTTCATTAAACAATCTAGTTAAAAATTCCACTGCCATTTCTTCTAAGCACCTCCATGCTTCCATTGGTATGTCATCTGGGCCAACAGCCATTCCATTCTTCATCCTCTTCATAGCTGTCCATACTTCCTCCTTGCTAGTCTGTTTCACTTCCTGATTCACTATCCCCACATCATCCAGCCTTCTCTCTCTCTCATTCTCTTCATTCATCAGCCTCTCAAAATACTCTTTCCATCTACTCAACACACTCTCCTCTCTTGTGAGTACCTTTCCCTCAATATCCTTTATCACCCTTACTTGCTGCACATCTTTCCCAGCTCTGTCCAGCCAATCGGTACAGGTCCTTTTCTCCCTCTTTAGTGTCCAATCTCTCATACAACTCTCCATACGCCTTATCCTTAGCTTTCGCCACCTCTCTCTCTGCCATGCGCCTCATCTCCTTATACTCATGTCTACTTTCTTCATCTCTTTGACAATCCCACTACTTCTTCGCCAGCCTCTTCCTCTGTATACTCTCCTTGTCCTCCTTCCTCTGTCCAGATGTCACACCAAGCACCTTTCTAGCAGTCTCCCTTACTAGTTCTGCTGTAGTTACCCAGCTATTTGGTAACTCTACACTGCCTCCCAGTGCCCGTCTTAACTCTTCCCTAAACTCCACTTCACAATCATCCTTTTTTAACTTCCACCATTTAATCCTTGGCACTGCTTTCACACTCCTCCTCCTCTTCTTGATCACCAACGTCATCCTACAGACCACCATTCTATACTGCTTAACTACACATGTTAAGTTGTCTGTCTCGCCTTCATTCTTGCTGGATGGGTTCGGAGCCGATCCTCGGCTCCGACTCGGCCACTCTAAAAGCTTGAGAGTTGGTTCCACCGGCTCGAGGCTCCCCTTTTATCCCACAATGCTAGGCGGTAATACCCCAGATCTCATTTGCCACTACAGCGATCGAGGTGTGTTGTTCCAACCGGCTTCAGGTTAGTCTATTTAGAACAGTCTAAAAGTTAACTTAAACCCCTTTAAATTAGTTTTTATTCATAATTCCCTTAGTTTAGTAGTTTTTTATCCTTTCCTTCCTGTTTATCCACCCTTTTTACCACAAGAACTTAAGAGTTCTTCCCTTAGGCCTTCGGGCCCTTCCATCCCCTATTAGTAGTGGAGTGTATGTGTTTTTTGTAGGTATTTTAAAAAACTAAATTTATTAGTTTAATTTTAGTTTTAATTTTAGTGGATAGTGTAATCGGTGTGTTTGTGCTTGTGTGGTGATTACACATTATTTCTTGGAAATGTCTAAGGATTCAAAGGTCTCAGGCTTTAAGAAGTGTGACTCGTGCTGTCAGAAGATGTCTCTGACAGACGGTCACACTTCTTGCGTGTACTGCCTGGGACCTTTACACCTGCAGGACTCTTGTGCTGTATGCCATGGCTTCAGCCCTAGAGTCCTGCAGGAAAGGAAAAATAAGCTTATTTTACGAGGCTTATTGAAACCTGAGGGTCCACCGACTTCGGGCAAACCCTCCAAGCCTTCTAGGTCGTCGGCTCCAGTTTCTGAGTCGACACCTAAGGCTTCGAAGTCTGCTACAAAATCGGCTCCGGCTGGAGCCGATGAGACTCGAACTCTTATTTCTTCGGTTCCCTCGGCTCCGGCCGGAGCCGAGGTATTGGAAATAACTGAGTCAGCTCCGATAAAATTATCGGAACTGACAACTAGGAAAAGGTCTAGGTCACCGTCTCTTGGCTCCGTTCATTCGGCTCCAGCTTCTCCCTTGCTGTCTGAACAGAGCCATAGATCTCACTCCTCTAGGTCATCGAGACTTTCGGACCATGACCTTCAGAGGGTAGTGAGTCGACTTCTTAAGTCCGAGGCACTGGCCCAAATGCTTCAAAGCCCGACTCATCAGTCGATGCTTAATCCTATTTCTCAAAATGTTCCTCCTCCGACTCCTTTGAGTTCGGAGCCGGGGCATTTTGGACCCGAGACTATGGCAGCGTCGGAACCGATACAATTGTCTTCGGCGCCGTCGTCTGCTCCGATTTCTTCTTTGGAAGAATCTCGGCGCCGGACTTCCCTCGTCGGCTCCGAGGGGGTGAGTGGCATCGGACCCTTGTCCGACCCCGCTCTCCCCCTCGGTGCTTCGGCGTTGGTGAGTTCGGCTCTGACATCGGCCTCGGAGCCATCACTGTCGGTGCCGCGGGAGGTTTTCAGCTTTTCGGAGCGGAGATCTCTGGCTCTGCCTGACAGGGGTGCTTTCGAGGTCATGCGGAGTGTGTTGGAACCTGGTTCAACTCCACAGTCGGCTCCGTCCGCCCCTCCCTCCACAGTGCCTCAGGTAATTTCTACTCACTCCCTCATCCCAGACCGCAGAGAGCCAGCTCCTCAAGAATCCCCAGTGGGGATCTCATCCTCTTCCGAGGCCTCTCCTGAATTGGCAGGAGAGCCCCCTAGGAAGAGAAAGTGCAAGAGGAAGCACATAGACTCACCTGAGTCTGTCACCTCTGACACGGATTTAGAGGATTCTGAAGGTTCCCCCCATTCTCCCTCTGAAGATGTCTCCTTTGCAGACATCCTGGAGATCTTAAAACAGAGGGGGAATTGGCCAGCCCTCAACCCTTCGGAGGATGAATCTGTGTATCTTGAGGCGTTCGGCTCTCGCCCTTCCACCTCCTGGGTGTCCCCCCCCTTTGACCCCCTCATGCAGGTGGTAGCAAAAAAGGCCTGGACGGCACCTGACTCTGTGGACCCCACCCCCAGGAGACCTTCAAAGTTTATTACTGCCCCAGCGGACAAACAATTTTTGACTAAAGGAGTTTCTGTGGATGCTATGGTGGTAGCTGCTGCCACCAAGAAGGAACTAGCTGATCCTTCAGTGCCTGTCCATCCCGCTAACAAGGAATCTAGGTCTATGGACAGGTACGGGAAGCGGATGTTTTCGTCAGCGACCTTTTCTATGCGTTCGCTGAACTACCTCTGTCATTTCACTCGTCTTCAAAGAGACTTGATCAAAGAAGCGAGTGAGATGTTAAAGGATCCAACAGCTGCGGGTTTTCAGGATAAGATGAACGCTCAGCTGGCTACCCTCAATTCGATAGCTAACCCCTCCATGCGCCTTCTTTCATATGTGGCGGATGGAGCGAGCAGAGCCGCAGGTACAGGTGTGGCCTTACGCCGGCATGCCTGGATGCGGCTATGCAATTTTGCGGACCCTTTTAAGACGTTTTTCACTAACTCCCCGTTTGATGGATCGTCCCTTTTTGGTCCTCAAGTGAAAGAAACCCTGACAAGGTGCGAGACTGATGGCAAAACTCTTTCTGCCGTCGGAGTCCGTTTTTCTACTCCTTCTAGGTCTTACCCCAAGGGTAAAGAAAAGTGGAAAGATGTGGTTCCGCAAGCAATCTCAAGGGGCTTTGCCTGACGCACAGAGTCGGTTCCCCTCTACAGGCAGGGGGGGAACAATAATGGTAGACGCCACCCTAGAGGCGGGGGGGGGGGTCCGCAGAACCAGGGCAATCGAGAAACCTTTTCTGATAAGCCCTTTCAACATCCCTGAGGTGTTGCCTGACTGTCCACCTTTGCAGGCAGTCGGGGGAAGATTATCACTGTACCCAGAAGCCTGGCGACCTCTAACTCAAGATAAGTGGGTACAGTCCATCATTTCCGAAGGCTATTCCATTCCGTTCTTTCGCATTCCAAATCAGTCAAAAAAGTCCCTTCCAGATGTTCCACCCACTCAAAGGGAGCAAGCAGCGTTAGAAATATCAAAGTTGCTTGCAAAAAGAGCCATTCAGCCAGTTCCAGCAGACCAGCAAGGATCCGGAATCTACTCCAAATTCTTTTTGGTTCCAAAGAAAACAGGGGACTGGAGGCCCATTTTGGATCTCAGCATCTTGAACAAGTCTGTCAAGAAAACAAGATTTCGGATGGTCATGTTGCAGTCCATCCTACCCCTATTGGGGAAGGAAAACTGGATGTGCTCTGTAGACCTCCAGGATGCATACTATCATATAAAAATGAACAGACGCTCCAGGAGATTTCTCCGCTTCAGGCTGGGAACCAGTCACTTTCAATTCAGAGCCCTGCCCTTTGGACTCACCACAGCCCCCCGGGTGTTTACCAAATGCATGGCAGTGGTTGCCTCTCACCTGAGACGTCAAGGATTCCAGGTGTTTCCATACTTAGATGACTGGCTCCTTACAGCTCCCACCAAGCATCTTCTACTACTTGCCAGAGACTACACTTTTCGCATATTTCGAAAGCTAGGTATCTCAATAAATTGCGAAAAGTCTGTTTTGTCGCCTTGTCGTGCTATTACCTTCATAGGCGCAAATCTAGACACAGTCAGCATGTCAGCGAGACTCACAGACCAAAGGATAGCAGGCATACACAAACTAGTCTCTCCTTTTCCACAGCAACAAAATCAGTCAGATTGGTCCTGAAAGTACTGGGGATAATGGCAGCTGCTATCCCTCTACTTCTATTAGCCAGATTTCACATGAGAATTTTACAATGGATGCTCTTCACACAATGGTCATACCAACAACTTCCGATGTCCCACACCATTGTGATAACGCAAGCATGCAGGAATCACCTTCTTTGGTGGATTTCATCCCCCCAGCTCTTCTTAGGAAGACCCGTTGTCCCTCCCCTCCGGTTGCTACTCTGACAACGGACGCCTCCCTGATCGGGTGGGGGGGCATTATCAGGGCAGGACAGTCCAGGGCATATGGCAACCTTACGAACGCCACTTGCATATAAATGTTCTAGAGATGAGAGCAGTGCTTTTAGCATTGCAAGCCCTTCAAGACTCTCTTCCGATCGGAACGATAGCAATTCAGACGGACAACATGTCTGTAGTGTGGTATATCAACAAACAAGGCGGAACCAGATCCTACCCCCTATGTCGAGAGGCACTCAGACTGTGGCAATGGCCGATTTCTTCTCAGTGGTTTCTGATAGCAACACACATCCCCGGGAAGTCCAATGTCATTGCGGACAAATTGAGCAGAGCTATTCTCATGCCTCATGAGTGGTCTCTGAAAAATTCAGTGTTGGAAAAAGTTTTTCTGAAGTTGGGCCAGCCTTGCTGCGACCTTTTTGCTACTCCCCAAAACAGCAAGTGCAAAAATTATTTCACCCTCTTTCCTCTACCAGGCCATCCCAGCAGAGACGCTCTAGTCCAAGATTGGCCCCGGGGACTTCTGTATGCCTTTTCTTCCCTTCCCACTGATTTCTCAAGTGATACAGAAAGCCATCGCTCAGAAAGCTTCCTTGATCCTCATTGCCCCTTACTGGCCTCGACAGGTTTGGTTCCCTTTTCTACACCGTTTTCTGTTGGAGCAACCCTGGCATCTGGACCCAGTTCCAGATCTTTTGACCCATCAGTCGGGTCAGTTACATCGCTCCCTCCCCTCTCTGAACCTCACTGCTTGGTTCCTCCAATTCCAACCCTAGCCAGGCTTCCTCTAATATCTCACTCAGTTCGAGATATTTTAATAGCTTCCCATAAATCCTCTACTCGGAAGGTTTATCTTAGTAAGTGGAAACGTTTCTCCTATTGGACACAAGGAAGGGACATAGATCCTTTCACTGCTTCCATTCAATCGGTCCTTGATTTCTTAGCTGAACTTTTCCACGCATGTTCGTCTCCTTCTACTCTTAAGGTTCAATTGGCAGCTATATCTAACTTTCATGTTGGAATCTCAGACTCTGCCATCATGTCTCACAAACTTTGCAAAGCCTTTTTGAAGGGAGTTTTTCCTTCTCAAGCCTCCTATTAAAAATCCTCCTCCTTCTTGGGACCTTAACTTAGTTCTCACATCTTTGATTCTTCCCCCTTTTGAACCTGCAGCTTCATGTTCAATGAAATTGCTATCCTGGAAAACACTCTTTTTGGTAGCCATTACTTCGGCTAGAAGAGTCTCTGAACTTCATGCACTCTGTAGTCGATCCCCTTACCTTTTGTTTCATAAGGATAGGGTATCTTTACGGACTAACCCATCCTTCTTACCCAAAGTAGCCTCTCTGGCAAACCTAAATCAAAACATTGACCTTCCTGTGTTTTTTCCTAACTATTCCAACAGGTCTGAACAAAAATTACATTGGCTAGATGTTCATCGACAATTAAGGTATTACTTAGACAGGACCAAACAGATCAGAAAGGCTGACCAACTGTTTGTTTCTTATGCAGAAGGCAGAATAGGCCTTCCAGTTTCGAAAGTATCACTCTCCAGATGGCTTACATCCTTGATTTCTTTTGTGTATGAGATTAGGCATCAAAAGTTACCAAACAAACCTAAGGCTCATTCAACTAGAGCTTTGACTACTTCTATAGCTTTCCAAGACAGGCTGCCTATTGATACGATTTGTGCGGCAGCTACATGGGCTACTCCTCATACTTTCATTTCTCATTATAAGTTGGACTTAGCTTCTAGACACAGAGCTAACTTTGGTTCCACTGTACTCAAGAGTCTGTTCTGATAGGCCACCCGGGACAAGGTGCTAGGGACGCGGTCCCATCCAGCAAGAATGAAGGCGAGATAGACAACTTAACATATAGAAGTTATGTACCTACCATAATGTTCCATGTTAGTTGTCTTCTCGCCTTCTTTCTTGCGTCCCACCCTCCTTCTCCCTAGCCTGGACAGACCTAGAGGAGTTTGATTGTGACCTTTTTTTCCTACCACCTCTATTTGTATATATGTATATACTCTTTATGTATATATTCCCTCATCAGGTTGTAGGTCACCTTCTTCTGTCATTTTAGAGGTGGGTTTCTTCCCCTTACCAGTGTTTTCTGGATGTTGTTTTTCATGGCTGGGCCTAGCTTACAAACGAGATCTGAGGTATTACCGCCTAGCATTGTGGGATAAAAGGGGAGCCTCGAGCCGGTGGAACCAACTCTCGAGCTTTTAGAGTGGCTGAGTCGGAGCCGAGGATCGGCTCCGAACCCATCCAGCAAGAAAGAAAGCGAGAAGAAGACAACTAACATGGAACGTTATGGTAGGTACATAACTTCTATTTTCCCCTGCCACCACTTTACAGTCTCCAATCTCCTTCAGACTGGCCCTCCTACATAGGATATAATCCACCTGTGTGCATCTTCCTCCACTCTTGTATGTCACCCTATGCTCCTCCCTCTTCTTAAAATACGTATTCACCACAGCCATGTCCATCCTTTTCGCAAAATTCACAATGCTTAAGTTAAATCTATATAAATCACATCACAGCACAATTTTTCATTAATAGCTGTCATTATATTGTTATAGAACATCATGTTACAGGTGGTGGTAAATCTATTTTCAACATATGCATGCTGATATATGGTTTCAGGTCCCATCCTATCCATTTCTGAAAATAACTTATCCTGTATTACCTTCTCCATTATTTTTCCACAGCATGAAAGTAGACTTAAGGGTTTATATGATTCTGGGTTTGTCCTACTCTCCTTTCCCTTAAAGACAGGTTTAATAAGTGCATGTCTCCAATCTTGAGGAATCTCCCCATATTTATATGACCTAGTGAATAATAGATGTAATGGCAGTGTAAGTTCTTGCTTAAGTGTTCTCAGGTCATTACTTATTCCGTCTCCTCCCTGCTCTTTGTTTGGATCCAGTTTGCACAGTTCTTTTTCAATATAATCTAATTTGATTCCAGTATCTGGGATTACTTGGATGTCACTAGGACAACTTACCACCCCTTTTGTGGAGCTAAACTGTTTTGTATAAGATTTTGTAAATATATCTATAATCTGTTGCGTCTGAGAATAAATTTTAGAATCTGCACACAGTTTATCAGTTTGTGTATCTTTACTCCTTTCACATCTTATGCATCTATAAAAAGGTTTCCTATTATGCTCAATATTCTTCAAATTTTTCTTGATCTTGTCTAAAATCTGTTTGCCCAGCTCGTTTATTTCAGTTTTCAAAGTTGTAGTTCGACCTCTCTTCCATTTCTTATTTTTTTTCTCTCACCTTAATCAGGTGTCTTGTTCTTATGGAAATATACTCCCTTGATGTTCCATGCCTAGATCCTGATGTTAAACATTTTTTGACTTTTTGCACTCAAACAATTTCTCTTTCAAAACTTACCACATTCCATCTGCAGTTTTTCCACTGAACACCTCACTGCAGTTAGTTTTATATAGTAACTGTTTTGCTTCCCTATAATCTGTAATTAACCTTCTGTGCATTGGCTTAGATTTCAGTTTGGCAGAATTATCTAGCAACAAATTAACCTTTATGACCCCATGATCACTGTGCATCCATGGTGGTAAAACTTGACTTGAGGTTACAGTAATTTCTTTGGGAACACAAACAATATCTAGTATATTCCGTCCCCTGGTAGGTTTTGATACAATCTGAAGCATTTGTTGTTCCCGAATATACTCTGTGAATAATTTCTTTACTAACGTTGTTGAATCAATATTATTCTAGTCTGTTTCTGGTAAATTTAAATCCCAGCTAATATTATTTTCCTGTGTTTCATGTAAGAAATGTATGAATTCCTCTAGGTCATCTGCATTTGACTTTGGTGGTCTGTACACTTCAGCAATTGTTATATGTTCCAGGGTTGTCTTTATTGTCACAGTTACACAGTCTATAGTATTGGTGTTATCACTGAACATGTAATAATCACAAGTTTCATAGCTATCTTTAATACCTGTCATAACACCTCCACCTGATTTTTTGTTAGAATGTCTGTTACAGTAAAAAAATTTATACCCTGACAGAACTGGTTTCCAGTCATTGTTCTTTAACCATGTTTCACAAACTATAACATCAATCTTGTGGGAACGTAGCAAATTTTCCAATAAAAAAACTTTATTATTAATGCTCCTAGCATTAACAACCATCAGAGATGCATCGAATGTTGCTATTTTTGGACTGTTACATTTTTTGACCTGGCAAAAATCCTGGCTAGTGTTTGTCAAATATTGTAAAATATCTGCCGCAAAAATTCTCTTCCCTGATGTAGACAAATGCACACCATCCTGTCTGAACATGTGTGCCCAAAAGAAGGCTTGGATGCTCTACACATTTCCATTTTTTAAAACGGGACATTTTTTCCATGTAGGTGTTTATCCAAAAAATCTTTTCATTCACAGTGACCTGACTATCCTTTCTGTAGGTGATTTGTGAAAAATATGTCCTAACACCAGTACAAGCTATACTATCTAGGAGGGCTGTCCGTTCCCGACTAACAGTCAGAGAATCTTTGTTGGTGACATCATTTGTACCAACATGAATAAATACATATCCATACTTCCTTACATTAAGGGGTTCCAAGGCTTGTTTCACATCTTCTATTTTTACTCCTGGCAAGCATAACACTACTCGATGTTCATTATCATCTCTACAAATATAAGAATCACTTCCTCTAATAACTGAATCTCCAATTACAAGAATATCTTTGCTGACCATCTCTGAAGAATCTTCAGCTTCTAATACAGTAATTTCTGCTCTGTCAGTTGCTATGAAGGATAGATCTTCATCACCATTAGTCTTATTAATTGTACTGTTTTTATTGAGTATTAAATTCTCATCCAGCTGACATTGTAAATCCACAGCTTGAGCCATGTAGTCAACATCTGTCTTTCTCTTCTTTTTTCTTACAGTAATGTTCTTCAATCCTTTCACGTTCAGTTTTGATTTCTTCCTTTTCACCTGCCCCTTGCCTCTTTTTTCTACCATTTCCATTGGAAAGGTGATGCCTTTTTCTGTAGACTGTTTTCTGATGGACAGATATCTTCATTCCCTGTCACCAGTGTGTCACATAAAGCAGAATCCTTTTTACTACGTATTCTCTTTCCTTTACAGTCATTAGTCAGTTTCTTTTTCTTCCTTATTTGTTGAGAACTTCTTCCTTTCTTTCTTTTCTTTTTATTTCCTTCTAAACAAACTGGATCCTCAGATTGCTGAGTACTTGCATCCACAATTCCATAGTTCTCACGGGCCTCATCATGTTTCATAGGAGTTGAATGCTCTTTGCAGAAAATAGATGCATCATTTCCTAAATCTGTTCTATTTGTTTCATGCCTAACATTATTTAGTTGATCAGTCCAGTCATTAATATATGATACAACAGTTCTCCAAGCCATGCCAATTGCACATGTGCAATCATCAAGTCGAGATTTGCTTCTAACAATGGTAAGCAAATCATCCAACTTTTGACACGAGGAACAAAGATCACCAGTGTTATCAGCTGTTACCTTTAAATATGCATAGCATTTATTATACTGTACAGGATACTTGTGCATTAGCAAATCGTTAATTGCATACTCATTTAAGGAATCCATATTCAGCTTTAATTGAATAAAATATTGCAAAGGAAAAAAATTACAGTCAGCAAAGAAGTCAAAGGAACTTAAATCAACTTCTTTGACAAAAATTATACCAGCAATATCCAACTAAATAATAAAATACAATAAAGTTGTTCTGACCATACAAGTTCTACCAGCCAGACAGAAGTAATAATTTCTTTGTCTGCTCACTATAGCTTGCAGTCGCACCTCCTTTTAACAGTAAAAATAAATAAAACTTCTCTTACCCGTCAACTCCACAACAAATCACAAACCAAGACAGGATTGTTTTGATATGCTCAGAATGTTCCTCTCTGCAGTCTATGTAAATTTGTAGCTGTCTAGGCCCCTTGTGGTGGCTAGAGCTTGCCTGTCCAAAACCTATCCCTTTCTCACAACCAAAAGTGAAACTAAAGGTAAAACAACAAAATATGAATCAAAGTAAAGCTTGTTAATAAGCAGTCTCTTCCTACCTACAAACAGTTAAAAGTAGTGATAACAAATACAAGTTCCTGCTGTTCTAGATTTCCTTGCTTCAGTTTTTCAATAAAGGGCTAGTTTTTCGACTATCAAACTTCAGTTAGCAGCCATTTTGAATTATCATCCTGGTGATACTTCCCACCCTAGCTTTTTCTAAACTGTGCTAAGCATTCCTTAAAGGTACCTTTCTGTTTAGACCTCCAGTTAAAGACCCTACTCCACCTGGGATCTTAACTCTGTTACTGTAAGGTTTGACTCTGACTCCTTTTGAACCCTTGGCCAAGTCTTAGTTAAAGTTTCTCTCCTGGAAAATATTTTTGATAGTGGCCATTACATCAGTGAGGCAAGTTTCTAAACTCCAAGCACTCTCTCGAAAATCTCCTTCTTTGGTTTTCCACAAAGATACAATCACTTTACATAGTAATCCATCTTTTCTTCCCAAAGTACCATCAGAGGCAAACATCAGTCAAGTCATTGGTTTGCCTGTGTTCTTCCCTAATTTTTCTAGCAAAGGTGAATACGTGCGTCATCTCGTAGACGTGCATAGACAGCTCTGCTTTTTATCTATTTATTTATTGACATTTGTTGACCGGGAAAGTCCAATGGGACAGAAACCCATTTTCAGTGGAGGCCCGGGGAGAAAAGTTCCACCAGCATTACAAAATTGAAAAGTTTTAACAAGTTTAACAAAAGTTACAGATATGAGAGGCAAACATAGTGCAATTCAGCATTTCATAGGGTTTACATTAGTATGCATTAGGAGTCATTAAATACAGATAGAAAAAAAGTTACATATGTAGAACAGTATGGACATTAAAACAGTACAATCTGTAGTGTGAATAAAGAAAAATGCATAGTAGATATAATAACCAGTCTTACAATTTCTTTTTTATAAGTTGCACCATCCTAATATTTAGTTAATGGGCAGGATGGATTATTTAGGTAATGTGATTTTAGAGCTATCTTAAAGGCTTTTATATGGTCAATTTGGGTTATTTGAGATGGTAAGTTCCATAATTTGGTGATGCTATGGGAGTGCAGACATTGTTCTGCTCTTTTGTTGGGTTTTGTTATGGTTAGCAGGTATTTGCAGGAGGATCTTGGTGTTCTGGTAGGAGCATATGTTTGTAGGAGTGAATTGAGTGCTGGGCAGTCATTGGGTTTGAAGATTAGTTTGTGGGCTAAGGTTAGTTGGGTATATTGGAGAAGGTGGGAAAACTCTAGCCAGTTCAGCTCAGTGATAGCTAGGCAATGATGAGAATGGTAAGGTTTTCCAGAGGCAAATTTGGCTGTTTTATAATAGCAAGACTGTAGTTTATTATTAAGAGTTGAGTGAAGGTTAGTAAAAATGGCACTACCATATAAAAGGGAGGGGATGAGTAATGTACTGGCAAGTTTTGTTTTGATGTAGTTATCCAGGTAAAGCTTGTGGCGAATATACCAGTCCCTACCCAAACTGCAAAAAGTCACACAGGAAGCCTTTTCCTTTGTTGAAACTTGGTTATCCGATGTCCAGTTAATACTCAACCCAAACAAAACTAAACTACTCATCTTCCAACCCACCAAACATACTCAAAACAACTCTCACTTTAACATCACAGCAAAAGACAACACCACTATACACCCAACAGAACACACCAAATTGCTAGGAGTGGAAATTAGACAATAAACTAAAATTTAACATTCACATGTCCATGACCATAAGAAAAGTCCACAAAAAACTAGGAGCGTTATACAGAAACAAGCAACTTCTCACCAAAGCAGCAAAGATTTCAGTAGCAAATTCCTACCTTATCTCCACCCTTTTTTATGACTCTCCAATATATACCAACCTAACGCAATGCGATCTAAACAAGCTAGAGACCTGCTACAACAAAATTGCCAAATTTTTCCACAGGGGCATCCTATCGTAGTCACCACAGTCTGTCACTTGCTGAACTGGGCTGGCTTGAACTCCCTCACCTCCTTCAGTGGTATCAACTCACACTCGCCCACAAACTAGTAAACCATCCACTAAATGTCCCATCCCTCCAGAATATACTCCAACCCAATCGCACCACCAGACTACTAAGATCCAGCAACAAAAATCACTTGCAGATCACTAAAGCCAAAAACTGTGCTGGTGAAGCACTATTCTCTTGCGCCATAGCCAAATTATGGGACTCCCTCCGTATCATCATGCACCCACTTCAAAATCTTTACTAAAGGTGCACCTAAAAACATGCTTGCTATGCCCTTGCAACTCCCACTCTAATATCATCCACCCACTACCTACCTTGATTATAGCAAGCTCGGATGCTCATAAGCCTACTACTTATTATACAGCAGGAACTTCTTATTGTAACAATTGATGTTAAGTGGTTTCTTTTGCCTTCATTCTAACTGGTTGGGTTCGGAGCCGATCTTCGGCTCCGACTCGGCCATTTTCTAAAGCTCGAGAACTATTTACTGGCTCGAGGCCTCCCTATATCCCACAATGCCTGGCGCTAGATCCCCAGATCTCGTTTGCCACTTCAGCTACGAGGTTGCGCTTTACTGGCTCAGGTCGTATTCATCTTTTTGTCATAATTGGTTGTTAAATTTTAGTACATATTTCAAGCTTTTTTGTTCTTAGCAGTGTAGTACTGTTAGATTAGTTGTAGTACCTGTGTTTTCTGCCTTTTAGGAAACTCATTTTAATTAGAGAGTCCCCCGCCCCCCCCCCATCTCCCTAAAGTAGGCCGTTTAAATTTAGAGGCTATCCCCTTCCCTTTTATAAACCTTTTTCCAGTAGGAAGTAGTGTTTAGCCTTTGTAGTTTAAGATAATTTTCATTTTACTTTTGCTAGTATTGTTACTCTCTTTAATTTTTCTGTGTGAAGGTGTGGGACTAGTGTGTGTGTGTGTGTGTGTGTGTGTGTGTGTGTGTGCGTGTGTTTATTTACACTAGTCTAATATTCTTCAGTTGGTATCCCTTTTTCTTTAGCATGTCTAAGGATACCAAGGTGTCAGGGTTCAAGAAGTGTGACTCGTGCTGTCAGAAAATGTCTCTGACAGACTGTCACACTTCTTGTGTTTATTGTTTGGACGCCGTACACCTGCAGGACTCTTGCTCGGTATGTCATGCCTTTAGTCTGAGAGTCCTGCAGGAGCAAAGGAACAAGTTGATTCTCAGGGGGTTACTTAAACCCGAGGGTTCTCCGGCAAAGTCTCAGCCAGCGAAAACCCCTAAGCCCACCAAGCTGTCAGCTCCCAGGATGGAGCCGTCGACAGGTAGAGCATCTGCTTCTATTTCGGTTCCGGCCGGAACCGAAGTATCTAAATCTCACTCAGCTCCGACCTTGGTGTCGGAACCGTCAGGAAGCCGTAAGCGATCTAGGTCGCCATCCCTAGAGTCGATTCGCTCAGCTCCGGGGTCGCCCTTACTACAATCTGAATGGAGCCATCGGTCCCATTCTTCTCGGTCCTCGAGGCTATCCGATCATGACTTGGAGAGAGTGGTTAGTAGACTCCTCAAATCGCAGGTCCTGGCTAAAATGTTAACTAGCCCTCCTCATCAGGCTGTGGCTGCTCCTGTTTCTGAAGTAGTTCCTCTGACTCCTCCTGCCAGTTCGGAGCCGGAGTTTGTTGGGACTCGGATCTTGGAAATGTCGGCGCCGATGCTTCCGCTTTCGGCTCTGTTGTCTGCTCTGATTTCTTCAATAGTTCCGTCCTTTGAGGGATCTGGGTGCCGAGACTCCCTCGTCGGCTCCGAGGAGGTGAGTGGCATCAGACCCTTGTCCGACCCCGTTTTCCCTCTCGGAGCCTCGGCGCAGGTAAGCTATGCTCCTACATCGGCCTCGGAGCCATCCCTTTTGGTGCCGGGGAGGATTCCTGTCTCTTCGGAGCGGGGCCCTTCTTCTCTGCTGGACAGGGGCGCCTTCGAGGTCATGAGGAGCGTGCTGACTTCCGAGTCTGCACCTCGATCAGCCCCTTCAGCTCCTCCCCCTAGGGTGCCTGCTTAGGTCTCTGCCCCTCCTCCAGACCCCAAGCCAGGGAATCAAACGCTCCAGGTCACCCCACTGGGTGTATCTTCCTCTTCTGAGGCATCCCCTGAGATTTCAGCGGAGCCCCCTCGTAAGAGGAAATGTAAGAGGAAACATGTTGACTCCCCCGAGTTTGTCATCAGATACCGACTTGGAGGATTCGGAAGGGTCCCCAAGATCCCCCTCTGAAGATATCTCATTCTCAGACATCCTTGAGATCCTTAGGCAGAGGGGGAACTGGACTGCCCTTAACCCTTCTGAGGACGAGTCTGTATTTGTGGACGCGTTTGGTTCTCGCCCCTCCACCTCCTGGGTGTCTCCGCCTTTCGATCCATTGATGGAAGTAGTGGCTCGAAAGGTGTGGCAAGTCCCGGACACACTGGAACCAACCCCCCGAAGGCCCACTAAGTTTATTACGGCCCCTCGAGATAAACAGTTTTTGACAAAGGGTGTCCCCGTTGATGCCATGGCGGTAGCAGCGGCCACAAAAAAGGAGTTGGCTGACACTTCTATACCTGTCAATCCCCCTAATAGAGTCTAGGACGATGGACAGATACGGGAAGCGGATGTTTTCTTCAGTGACCTTCTCCATGCGGTCGCTGAATTACTTGTGCCACTTCACCTGCCTACAGCGAGATGATCTCAAGGAGCTAAGTGATACCCTTCAAGATCCATCAGCTGCAGGGGCTCAAGGACAAGATTAACTCCCAGCTGGCGACTCTTAATTCTATCGTCAACTCCTCCATGCGGCTCATTTCGTATTCATAGATTAGTACTAAGCTAACTGCCCTTGTGAGTCATTTTAAGCCTAGCCAATTATCCCTTGTGAGACTGAAACCTTGTGTTTGTAAGGCAAACACTTTAATCATTAGGCCATCCTCCCAACCGGCTGATGGGGCGATTAGGGCCGCAGGCACAGGCGTGGCTTTGAGAAGACATGCCTGGATGCGGTTATGTAACTTTGGTGATCCCTTCAAGGTGTCCTTCACCAGTACCCCTTTTGATGGTTCGGCTCTGTTTGGACCTCAAGTGAAAGATACCCTTACCAGGTGTGAGCAGGAAGGCAAGACTCTCTCTGCCGTGGGAGTCTGTTTTTCCACTCCCTCTAGACCATTCTGTAAAGGTCAGAAGAGTGGAAAGATGTGGTTCCGGAAACCCCAGGGAGCTGTGCCTGACACACGTGGTGAGTTTTCCTCCAGAGGCAGAGGAGGGAACAACAATAGATGCCTCCCACGGGGCAGAGGGGGTCCACAGAATCAGGGCAGCAGAGAATCTTTCTCTGACCAGCGCTTCCAGCACCTCTGAGGGGCTGCCCGGCTGTCCGCCTTCGGAGGCAGTCGGGGGAAGGTTGTCTCTGTACCCAGAAGCCCGGCGTCTCATCACAAAAGACAGATGGGTATGGTCTATCATATCCGGAGGTTACAAAATCCCTTTTGTCCACACCCCTTTAAAATCAAACATTCCCATCCCAGATGTTCCACCTGGTCTAAGGGAACAGGCAGTACAAGAAATTTCAAAACTGCTAAAACGGGCCATCCAGCAAGTCCTAGCAGACCAGCAAGGATCTGGAATTTACTCAAAGTTCTTTTTGGTACAAAAAAGACAGGGGACTGGAGACCCATTTTGGATCTCAGCAGGCTAAACAAGTCTGTTCAAAGAACGAAGTTCCGGATGGTCACGCTTCAGTCCATTCTACCCTTTTTGGGCCAGGACAATTGGATGTGCTCCATAGATCTTCAGGATGCGTACTACCATATCAAAATGGACAGGCATCCCAGAAGGTTTCTCCTCTTCCAGCTGGGAGCCAGTCATTACCAGTTCAGAGCCCTGCCCTTTGGTCTCACCACAGCCCCCAGGGTTGTTCACCAAATGCATGGCAGTGGTTACCGCTCACCTGAGACAGCAAGGATTCCAGGTGTTTCCATATCTAGATGACTGGCTCCTTACTGCTACCATCAGACATCAATTGCTGAGAGCCAGGGACTATACCATCCAAACATGCTCCAACCTAGGTATCTCAATAAATTTCGAAAAGTCTGCATTGTTGCCTTGTCAGTCTTTAACCTTTATAGGCGCAAGATTAAATACGAAAGATCTGTCTGCAAGACTTCCAATAGACAGAGTGGCAGACATTCGCCGACATGTACAGGTATTATTAGGATGCAGAAAGATTCAGGCCTGATTTGTCCTAAAAACCTTGGGTCTCATGGCAGCAGCGATCATATTAGTTCCCCTGGCTCGTTTTCACATGAGGATTCTCCAGTGAATGCTTTTCACCCAATGGTCCTTTCAACAACTTCCTGTGTCTCACAAGATAATAATCACGCAGTCTTGCAAAGACCACTTGGCTTGGTGGATGGTCTCCCCATCAGTACCCCAGGGCAGACCATTTGTCCTTCCTCCTCCAGTTGCCACGGTGACCATGGATGCCTCCCTGATCGGGTGGGGGGGGGGCATTTTCAGGGCAGGACTGTCCAGGGCACCTGGCAACCCCACGAGTACCACTTGCACATAAATGTCTTGGAGATGAGGGCGGTGCTTTTAGCGTTGCAAGCTCTTCAGAACTCTCTACCCACTGGGATCATTGCAATTCACACAGACAATATGTCTGTAGTGTGGTACATCAACAAACAGGGCGGAACCAAGTCCTTTCCCTTATGTCGAGAAGCACTCAGACTATGGCAGTGGGCGATCTCCTCTCAACCGTTTCTGACAGCAACTCACATCCCTGGGAAGTCCACTGTCATAGCGGACAAGCTAAGCAGAGCTATTCTCATGCCTCACGAGTGGTCTCTCAATTGGACAGTAGTGGACAAGATCTTCCGCAAATGGGGTCAGCCTTGCTGCGACCTTTTCACAACTCCTCTCAACAGCAAGTGAGACAGTTTCTGCCCTCTCTTCCCTCTTCCCGGACACTCCCTCAGAGATGCTCTAGTTCACGATTGGCCCCAGGGACTTCTGTATGCATTCCCACCCTTTCCTCTAATTCCCAATCTAATTCAGAAAGCTACCGTGCTGGGTTGCAAGATGATCCTCATTGCCCCCTACTGGCCTCGACAAATCTGGTTCCCGTTCCTGCATCATCACCTTCTAGAGCAGCCTTGGAATCTGGACCCAGTTCTGGACCTCCTGATCCATCAGTCGGGCAGGCTGCATCAATCTCTTCACTCTCTCAACCTCACTGCTTGGTTGCTCCACTTCCAACCTTAGCCAGGCTTCTCAGTATTTCCCATTCTGTGCGTGAGATTATAATTTCTTCGCACAAACCTACAATCAGGAAGACTTTTGCTAGTAAGTGGAGACGTTTCTCTTTCTGGACAGAGGCTAGAAATATAGATCCTTTTACAGCCCCTGTCCATAACGTTCTAGACTTTTTAGCAGAACTTTTTCAAGCGGGCTCATCTTCTGCCACCATTAGAGTTCAATTAGCAGCAATCTCAAATTTCCATACAGGCCTGTCAGAACCCAGCATCATGTCCCATAAGCTTTGCAAAGCTTTTCTTAAAGGAACAGTTTTGCTCAGGCCTCCAGTGAGAGATCCCCCGCCTCCGTGGGACTTGAATTTGAATCTAGCTTCCTTGATAATGCCTCCTTTTGAACCGGCAGCTTCCTGTTCCTTGAAATTGCTTTCTTGGAAAACCCTCTTTTTGGTGGCCATTACTTCAGCGAGGAGAGTTTCTGAACGTCAAGCCCTATGTGTTCGTCCTCCTTACCTAATTTTCCATAAGGATAGGGTTTCACTCAGGACTAATCCTTTGTTCCTTCCTAAGGTCCCCTCCGAAAATAATTTGAATCAATCCATTGATCTACCAGTCTTTTTTCCAAATTATTCCAACAAAGCTGAATACAAATTACACCAGTTGGATGTTCATAGGCAATTATGTTTCTATTTGCATAGGACTGAGCAAATAAGGAAATCAGACCAACTCTTCCTGTCCTATGCGAAGGGTAAGCAGGGTCAACCAGTGTTTAAAGTAACCTCATCCAGGTGGTTGTCCTCTATTACCCTTATTTATCAGTTGAGGAATAAAGAACTCCCTGCTAAACCTAAAGGCCACTCTACTAGGGCTTTAGCTACATCGGTAGCCTTTCAAGCAAGACTACCAATGGAAGCCATTTGTGCCACGGCCACATGGGCCACTCCTCATACCTTCATTTCACATTATAAATTGGATGTGGCCTCTAGGAGTAGAGCTGATTTTGGTTCCACTGTGCTCAAGAGTCTGTTCCGATGAGCCACCCAGGACTAAGGTGCTAGGGACTCTGTCCCAACCAGCAAGAATGAAGGCGAGAGAAACAACTTAACATTAAGAAGTTATGCACCTACCATAACGTTCCATGTTAGTTGTCTTCTTCTCGCCTTCTTTCTTGCATCCCACCTTCCATCCCCCTAGCCTAGATAGACCGAGAAGAGTCCTCCTACGAGTCTTGTCTCTGGCTGAGGCTTACCCGTTTTATGTCCTCTATCTCTTCTTTAGCTATAGCTGAAGTCTTACTATTGGGACTGTTGTCCTCTTGTATTGTTATGGTGTTAGGTCTTTCAAACGAGATCTGGGGATCTAGTGCCAGGCATTGTGGGATATAGGGAGGCCTCGAGCCAGTAAATAGCTCTCGAGCTTTAGAAAATGGCCGAGTCGGAGCCGAAGATCGGCTCCGAACCCAACCAGCAAGAAAGAAGGCGTAGCATAGAACGTTATGGTAGGTACGTAACTTCTTATTAATGTCTGTTATATACTTCGCAGATAAAGATTCTAGTTGTCTACTGATGTGTTATGTTCTTCATCTGTAACTATGTTTGTAATTGTTAATTGCTATGTTAATCATCATAGGATCATAGGATCATAGATTAGTACTAAGCTAATTGCCCTTGTGAGCCATTTTAAGCCTAGCCAATTATCCCATGTGAGACTCAAACCTTGCACCTTGTCTTTGTAAGGCAAACACCTTAACCATTAGGCCACCCTCCCAACCCCTCAAATAATCAGATTATTTGCTATGTAAATCCAATGTAACTACTGTCTGTATATTTTAACTGTGAGCTTTTCTTCCCAAGCCTTCGCTGAAAATTATTGCATTGAGGATATGTGGTTCATAAGTGAGTTTTGTTGTCTGTTATGCCTAGCAGTTTGGCTGTTTTCACTATTTCAATACCATCCTTAGCAAAATTTTGAAGTCAATGTCAGGTGATTTTGTAGAGAAAAATAAAAGTTTAGTTTTTTGGGGGTTTAACATAAGTTGTACACTAATAAGCCATGATTCGATAGAAGTAAAGGCATTTTGCGCAACTATGAAGAGATCTGAGAAATTGTTGGAGGTGGATATTAGCGTAGAATCATTGGCATATTGGATGAGGTTTTGGATGCGGGGAGCTTTGTGAAGATCATTGATGAAGGTATTAAACAGTAGTGGTCCTACAGTGGATCTTTGTGGGACCCCTATGTTGTTAGCTTGGTAATTAGATTGTACATTATGCCACCATACTGATTGTTCCCTATTGTGTAGGTAAGAGGTAAACCATTTAAAGGATTTTGGGGACTATCCTAATTTTGATAGTTGATTTAGTAGTTTAGTATGTGATACTGTGTCAAAAGCCTTAGATAAGTCCAGTAAAGATTACTGAGGTAGGATGACCAGCATCTATGGCTTTGTTAACAGTGTCGGAGAAAGAGAGTAGGGCAGTGACAGCTATGCCCTGGACGGAACCCATGTTGGGTAGGGGGTAGAAGAGCAGTTATCAGAGAGATCTTTAAACAGTTGTGTGTGAACACATTTTTTGAGGATTTTTGATAGTGGAGAGAGTATAGAGATAGGGTGATAGTTTGGTCATGGGAGTTTCCACCTTTGTGTAGTGGCATAATGGATTTTTTCCTTAAATTGGGAACATAGGATTCTGAGATAGTGATTTATAAGACTGCTAACTGGATATCCAGTTGCGCTAGTTTCATATATTCTGGGGGAAGATTAAATGCAGTAAGTGAGCAAGATTTGAGTTTAAGAGCTTCAAGATCAGAGAGGTGGGCACAGGTTGGACTGTAAAGGAGTAGGCTGATGGAGTATTAGTTTCATTATTTACGGGGGGGGGGAGTTTTTAGCAAGTAGTGGGTAAGTAGTATATTGGTGGTTTGTGTTTGGGTCAGGTGGCGAGTCTTTGAGTAGCTTTTGAATGGGGGAGATGAAATGGGTGTTAGTCATGTGAAATTTGTTGTTAAGTCTTTTCCAGTGCAGTGGATGGATTTTGTAAGGTGCCTGGGTTAAGTAGAGTGGAGACAGACCTAAAACTTTTTAGGATTGTTATATGAGATTGATAGTTTAGAGGAAAAGTAATCCTTTTTATCCTGTATCACTAACGTTTTTGCTTTGTTACAGAGTTGTTTGTAGTTGAGTTTATTCTATCTTACAGCCGTACTTTTCAGGCTTTGTCTGTAAGAAAGAGAATTTGTTTGATTTGTTTTGTTAACCAGGGGGCATGATTAATTTTTGTCCACTTAGTACGCATTGGAGTTAAGCTGTTGAGAGTATCTAAAAAGAGTTTGTTGAAATAGTCAATAGCTTCATCTAAGGGGAGTGTTTTTAGTGTGTTCCAGTTTTGAGCTTTTAAAATGCTTATAAATCTATTTTGGTCAAAGTGAGCAAGATTCCTGGAGGTTCTATGAGTGTGTTTTTGACTGCGTCCTATAGGTATATGCTGGGAGGTGGTCATTTAAGAGTGTTAGGTAGGGTAACTGAGTTTGGATAATTTTGAGGGTGGGATACTAGTATCCAATCTAAGGTTGATTCAGATTCTGTTGATACACCATGGGTAGGAGTAGTGATGAGTTGTGTGAAACTATGTAGGTTTATACTATTTGCTGGAGAGGGGGAGACTAAGTTTAACTAATTAATGTTGTTGTCTCCTAGGATTATAGTTTCAATGTGATATATTCTGGTTTATCCAGGATAAAAAGTTTTCGTGTATGTGGATATTTTGGCCTGGGGGAATGTAAATTACTGCAGTGCGTATATGTTTGTTGCTATTTATGTGAAATGATGTGAGTAAGAGTTCTAGGTTTCTGGAAGTGGGAAAGGATTTTGGGTGGGTTATTTGTAACGAGTTTTGATAGATTAATGCTACACCACCACCCTTTTAATGAAGTCTTTCGGAACAAATAATGTTACATCCTGGAGGGAGAATTTCAGTATCCGCAATATGTGGTTTTAGCCATGCCTCAGTTATTGCAACAATGTTTGGGGTGTGGGTAGTTAGCCAGGCATGATATTCAGTAATTTTATTGCATATACTGCATATGTTTGTTGTTCTTTGGTGAAGTGTTTGGTCTGTTGGGTTAGTGGTGGATCTAGGAGGGTAGAGTGGACCTACATTTGGATGGATATCTCCAGATTGTTTTAGTGAGTGAAGAAGGTGAATAATGGTGTGAGTTTGTGGTCTGTGGGATGGGTTTATGGGGTTGTAACAGGCCTAATTTAAATTTGGGAGTATGAGGTAGTAGTTTTAGTCTGGCTGAAGTAAATGTACAAGATACAAGTAGAGAGTGAGAGATATTTGAGTAACTAAGTTTGTTTAGATTTAAAGTAAGGATTTGTGTGCAGGAGATGGGCAGTGAGGGGGATATGGTAGTATGTGTGGAGGTGGTAAGTATTAATAGGAATAGAAGTATAATATGAGTCATAGTGGAAATAATGCACGGTAAGAGATGAGTTGTGTTGATTGGAGAGGCCATAATGAAACAGAATGTGGGTGGGTCTTTTCTGTTTGCTAAAGGTGGAGGGAGTTTATTGGATGATGAAGGAAAGGGAGGGGCTGAGGAGAGAATAAATCTAATGAATGTGGGGGTGGGTGGGAATGGGGGTAGGGTAGGGGAGCGAAGTGATCCCAGAGCAGGGATGAGCTGGACCTCAAAAGCTGAAAATCACCTAATTGAACTACAAAAAAAATCTCCAAGGTTTAGTAAAAATGCAGGTGAGAAAGGCATAAATACCTCACATACACTTTATATTTTGTGTTGAGTTTGGGCTGACCAGAAGGTCTATGACTCTGAGTCTGTAAACTAATGTAGTTAAAGAGATAGACTAGTTGAATAGAGAAGTATATGGCTATATACTAGGGAGAGATGCTTAGGTTCATTGATGTGTACTAGGCTAATGGCCCTGGAGCCTTTACAAGCCTAGCCCATAGGTTTACCCTGCCATCGTGCCACCCGACCTTAGTTCCAAGTGCCTCTGTCGAGTAGAGCCACTGGAGTGATCCCCAGGGTGAATTTTCTATTTCCTAGTCACTCATCAAAAGTTCTCCTGAAGGGGGCCAGTGAGGTGCTCTGCTTGACATGTACGGGAAGTCTATTCCATAGACTTCCATTAGCAACATGGTAGAGGTAAGGAGAGATGTTAACAGGCCAGGCAGTAAGGGACAGTGTGGCAGTAAAGCAGTGCAAGTACTGCGCTAAACACTACAGATGAGGATAGCATGTAATTACAGACTGTAAGGGGAAGCGCAGTGGTTAACGTAGGGTAGACATTGTATGGAGGCTATTCTGCAGCGAGCTTCCTGGAGTGAAAAGGGCTATCTATATAATAGAAGGTTTAAAAGGCTGGACATACATCAAACTTGGTGTTTTAGTTGTAGAGAGTCATCCAAAAATGTTGAAGGAAGCTCAGTCGCTGTTTATGCAGGTCAAACCTCTGAGGGTATGACTTGGGTGGGATAGTTAATGTCCTCTAGGTGCAGGGCATAATTGTTATGTTAGCAAACTTGGTGTTTCCGTTGTAGGAGGTCACCCAAAAATGCTGAAGGAAGCCCGGTTGCTGTTTATGCAGTTTAAACAGCTGAGGATATGACTTGGGAGGGATAGTTAATGTCCTCTAGGTGCAGAGCATAAGAGGAGACATGCTACAGAGGTAGTGTTCCATGCACAAGGAGAGAAGGGATTTAAAGATTATCTCTACAGAAGAAAGTTTTTTTAGCAACAAATGATCAGCTGTTCATTTCCTTTGCTCCCAGTAATTTGGGAAAACCAGTTTCCAGAGTTAACCTGGCAAAGTGGTTAACAGATTGCGTATCGTTTGCAGTCAGTGAGGTCTGTCTTTGTCCAGACCTCCGTAGGCTCACTCCACTAAATCCATGGCTACTTTATCTGCTTTCTTTTCCAGAGCGTCTGTTGATAATAATTGTGCTGCAGCCAATTGGCCCGATGCCCATACCTTTATTGGTCATAACAAGTTAGATTTGATCTCCAGAGACTGAGCTGCCTTTGGTTCTGCTGTACTCCGGAATATCCTTAAGTGAGGGTCATCCAAGGTTCTCATAGGTTGGGACTCTGTCCCATATGTTGAGGAATGAATAAAAATAACATCATTAGATATAAAAGTTATGTACTCACCATAACTATGCATCTGTGTTGTCCATTTTCATTCTTTCCCAACTTTCACCCCTCCTTCCCCCTACCCTTTCATCTGGGTGTGACCTGATGGCAATTTTGGAACCACTGTTCCAGTTTGACCTCATATCTTTCCTTTGTTTTTTTTCTCTATTAGGGCTGTAGAGAGTACATACGTTTATGGGGCAGCAAACTCGATATGAGGTATTACAAGGCTCTGAGGCATTATGGGTAAAGAGACGAGCTAGAGAGTCGGATCCAAGAGTCTAAATTAATATGGCTGAGCCAGATTCGAGGTCAGATCATAGACCCATACGTTGAGGAAGAATGAAAATGGACAACACAGATGCATAGCTTCAGTGAGTACATAAATTTTATTCTTTACCTCTAATGCCTTGTGCCTCAGGCAGGTTTCCCATTCACCCCAACCTATGTACCATCTCTTGAGTTCATTGTATATTTTGTAGTTTTGGGGCATTGCATAAACATTTAGAATAAACAAAAACTGGTAAGTGAGTGTAACTAAAAATAATGTGCAGTAAACCCATATAACACATTTAGTAATTGATTATTAGTCTCTGGTAAGAAAAGTATCAATGAACAGTACAGCAAAACAGTTAAATAGGACACCAATGCAAAATGTTTTCTGTTTTGATTTATAGTTTTTTTTTCCATGTGTGACACAATTGCTTCTGTATCTACTAATGCTTTTTCTATAATATATAATGCAGGCTGTAATTAGTTATTCCCATTAAAATTGTGCAGCAACATTTTTTTTTAAACATTGCATAATGTATTTGATATCATTTTCCACTTTTGTTCTCCATTTTCATAGGCCTTAGCTCAAGCAATCAAGGAGGCAAAGGAGCAGCATCCGGACATGTCTGTGACCAAAGTGGTAGTGCACCAGGAAACAGAAATAGACGAACAATAATTTAACATAGGTAAAAACTGGAATGGGAGAAAGCACTGGTTTTCTGTACTAAGCTTTTCATGTTAATTCATGTTCAAACTGCAAAACAGGCAACTGTGCTGTCAAAGTTTGACTATTAGAATGCGTAGCATCAATTGGAATACAATTTATATATATATCTATATCTATATATATATATATATATATATATATATATATATATATAGGTCTACTATAGTAGACCTATATATATATATATATATATATATATATATATATATATATATAGGTCTACTATAGTAGACCAACCGCTTACTTACTGAACACCCAGTTGGCCGAGACGAGAAGGCCGACACCTTCACAAGACCGACATTTCAGGCGAGGTAAGTAGCCACTTGGCCATCCTGTTGAATTTTGACCCTTACCCCTGCGGTAGTGCGTTCTCGGAGTTGATATATTTAGTTAGGGGGGTGTGGAGGTCGAAGCCCCCCATATCGGTGGGTTTAGTTTTGCTTAGGTTAGTTACTTTAAACAGGATGGTCAAGCAGTTACTTATCTCTCATGAAACGGTCTGGTGAAGTTCTTGGTCTTCTTGTCTCGATCAACTGGGTGTCGAAGTAGACCTTATCTGTGTGTGTGTGTATATATATATATATATATATATATATA
>NC_056726.1:1875693370-1875700870 GCF_019279795.1 Protopterus annectens
TTAAAAAATTTCAAGTAAACATCTTGAACCTGGGTTGTGGTTATACCTGCTTTTTTTGGAGCATTTTGCCTGGGTTTACATCCGAAACCCTTTTCCCCGGGCCCCTGCCCCTATTCCCACCCGCCCCCAGTACTGTGACTTTTATAACCTCAAACCACTCCCCTACTGTCCACTAACTTCCTGTACCTCACTACCGCCCTCTAGGATCAAACGGAATATGACACCACCCAGGAAGCTTATCATACTTACTCTTTTTCCCCTCCTAGTTGTCCCTTACCTTGCTACCCTATATGAAACCTGGTCTTACATAGGCTTCCACCACCCAGGCTACCAAACCAACCCCTCCCCCATAATTAACAACAGAGGCCATGACTCAACTCCCTACTCACCCACCTTGTTAGAACTCGAACGCTATGTAATTATCAAACCTACCAATATTAGGCCAAATGATAAACATTACTACAAACTTCTACTCAAAGCCCTCAAATTCATTACCACTCTGAATCACAGACTAGCCACAGATGGTGATATCCACCCCAACCCTGGCCCTTCCCCTCCACTCAATTGTAATTCCACCCTATCCTCTCCTCCACTTCTCAATCTAAACTCTAGACCCTTTAACTCTCTTCTGACCTGTCATCTAAACATCAGAAGTGTAAACAATAAGATTCACAACCTACATGCCCTTTTAGCTACTTGTTCCCCAGACCTACTATGTCTCACAGAAAAATGGCTTAAACCAAGTTAAAGACACACAGATAATCCCACCAGGGTATGATATACTAAAAGCAGACCGAATAACTCAGTAAAGGTGGCGGTGTAGCCATACTCTACAAAAATACATTACAAATCTCCCTTGCCTCTCCACAACCCTCCTAACAAACAATGTAAATTCTACTTGTAAAACTTCAACCAAACAAACATAAAAGCATAAATATAGCATGTATTTACATCCCCCCAGGCAACAATAATAACAAAACCTTAGAGGACTTTCTCCACTGGTTAACTCAAACTCACCCCCAGGAATCCATAGTGTTAGGTGACTTCAACATCGATTGGAATTCCTTCTCATCTAGCTCCCCATCTAGCAGCATAAATCTACATGGCTTTTCTCAGCTCATATCCACTCCTACCAGACTAAGTAAACCCCCAAACAAAGACAGCATCCTGGACTGGATCCTTACTAATAAAGATCCTGACCAGTACTCAGCAGGTACTCACCCAGAGGACATGAGTGATCACTTACTCACCTATGTTATCAAATTCAAGAAAATCACCCCCTTCTTACAACCATAAAAAAATCAGGAACAATAATAAATTCAACGCCTCCATTTTTCAAACTGAACTTAAAGCCCACAACTGGACAATACTCAAGTCTCTTCCTCTTGAAGAGGCAGTTATCTACTTCAACACCACCTTCCTCAAGATTCTAGATTCCCATGCTCCAATACGGTCCATTAGAACTAAAACCAAAACTGCACCATGGCTCTCTAAGGAAACAAAATCCAAAATCCTATCTAGAAACATGATGTGGGTCACATGGCGTACCTCTAAAGACCCACACTCCCACCAAACCTTCCGGCAACTTAGAAATGAAACTAAAAGAATGATCTTAAATGATAAAAAAAACTTCTTCCTCCACCTCCAGCACAAACACCTTAATAATCCACAAAAATTCTGGGCAGGCTTAAACAAGCTCCTGCACCCAGGCCAGGCAACCACCCCCACTCCAACAACTTGCAAACAACAGTGCCCTGTAAACATTGCTAACACATTCAATAGTTTCTTCACAGAAACTAAACAATCCCTGGCCACACAATTCAAACAAACAACCAGCCCACTCCACTACCCATGCCAGCAGAATACTACAACTACATCAGATCATCCGTTTACCTTCGATCCAGTACCCATATCCTTTATAACATCTCTTCTTAAAAAACTAAAACCCACTAAGCTAGCAGCTGACCTTCTCCCAGCTGAGTTTCTGCAAAAAGCAGCTGAGGCCATTTCCTATCCCGTTTCCATAATCATAAACCGTACCTTGTCAGAAGCCTTCATCCCCTCCATATGGAAAATGTCCCACATTATTCCTCTCCATAAAGGTGGTAGCTCACTAGAGCTAACCAACTACAGACCTATAGCTATACTCTCACCCTGGCCAAAATTATGGAAAAGTGTGTCCACAAACAACTGATGGAACACCTCACCAAAAATAAAATTCTAGCCAACTCCCAACATGGCTTCAGGCCAAATCACAGTACCACATCAGCCCCTACTATCCTTTTCTAATACCATCAATAACTTCAGAAACAATAATAAACTATCATCTGCTCTTTTCTTAGACCTCTCCAAGGCCTTTGATATGGTGAACCACATTCAACTCCTCCATACATTAAAAAAACTATCACTCAGCAATTCCACACTGAAATGGTTCCAATCCTACCTGTCCAATAGGCAACAGGCTGTTCTATGGCAGGATAAATTATCTACATGCCTACCTGTTACACTTGGAGTTCCCCAAGGATCTATTCTTGGCCCTCTTCTCTTCACCATCTTTGTTAATGACCTGCCCACAATCACCCCCATGCCACATGCATTCAATATGCAGATGATTCGACTATCATCAGCACTGCCTCCAACCTGGCAGACCTCACTGCTTCAACCCAAGACACCTTCAACCTAATAGAAAATGGTTCTCAAGTCGACAACTAGTTCTCAACCCCAACAAAACAAAACTACTTACTTTCTCACCCACTAACAAGACTCTTCCCCCACCTTCTCTATTACATCCTCCAATGGAATCACTATATCACCAGAAGCTCACACAAAGCTATTAGGTGTTACCATTGATAACTCCTTAAATTTGACACCCATTTCAATCTTACCATCAAAACCGTCAATAAAAGCTTGTCTCTCTCTATAAAGTAAAACACTTTCTCACTCCTCACGCTAAAATTACAATTGCCAGCACACACCTACTATCAACTCTTTTCTTTGCCTCCCTCTTTACAAACCTAAACAAGACAACCCTTAACAAACTTGCTTCTTGTTACAATCACATAGCTAGATTTGCCACAAATTCCACATTTAGAATGCACCACTGCACTAACTTGAAGCAACTAGGGTGGTTAGAGTTTTTCAGCCAACTCCATTTCAACCAACTCAAAACGGCTCACCAGATACTGTATCACCCAGAGAAAACACCAGCTCTGAAAAACATCATTCACCCCTATATTAACCTGCAATCTTTACGCTCCTCCAATAAGATCTTAGCTCAAACTACCAAAGCCAATAATTCTGCTGGGGATTCTCTACTCTCAAACTTTGTAGGTAAAATGTGGAACTCCCTATGGACCATGCTCACCGCAGAACGCTCAGTCCTACAATTCAAAGAGAAGCTTAAACCCCATCTCAATACTCTCTGGCAATGTCCCTGTTCCAAACCTGATTAACCACTATCATTTACCCTTCTCTTACCTCACTATCCTTAACCGCTTTTTAACAAGGTGCCTCGCCTTTGTAACTGACCTATGTTTTTTTTTATATGCTGCTGTTGTTTTTTTTTTCCCAAATGTGATGTATCTTTATATTGTATTTAGAACTCAACTATCTTCCTTTTTTTGCATTAACAATGTTCATATGTCTGTTATGTACCTGGAGCTTTTCTCCACGGGCCTCCGCTGAAAATGGACATGTATCCAGTCGGACTCTCCCGGTTAACAAATGTAAAATAAATAAATATGTGTATATGTGTATCTGCATATCTGTGTATCTGTATCCTAGGGATGTTGATGGCTTCCACATATTACATTTCCTATGAGAGGCAGACTGTACTACATGATTTGTTAACAATACCAGCCTGACATCATACAGGTGGGATGGCTTACTGTTAACATCTTGTCGCCATGTCGTGTCAGGTCCTGGTTATGGGATCTGCAACACTTGGTAGTGTATTGTAGGGCGGACGTGTTTGGTTGTGGGGGGGATGCGTATTCAAACAATACGTATAGTGTGTAGGGCCTCACAACTCCATTAATGGCGCATGTGGACATATGTGTGTTTGTTAATCTGCCACTGCTATCTACAGATGTATGGCCATACATACCTATACAGATATATATATCTGCTAACATATATATAACTATGTCCATATATACCTACATAGATATATATCTGCATACACATATGTAACGTTCTGTGTATATGTAGACATATTGGTGTAGACACATATAAATGTAGGCATCTGCATGTATATATGTGTATATATATTAATATATATGTATATAGTTGTAGATTTATATATATATATATATATATATATATATATATATATATATATATAAAAGTATGTTGTATCTGTTTAGATATTAATATATCTACACAGGCATACATCTAGATGTTGGTATACATTCTCTGTACTGTTGCATGACTGGACTGGATGATATGTTTCTGAAAACATCAAATTTCTTTGTAGCTGTCATGGCTTAGTGGTAAATCACTTTGTCCATGTTGTGCAGGTTCCTTGGTTCAAGCCTTGCAGGAGCTGTTTATTTTGTTGTTGGGCAGAACACTGGCGGTTGGATACTGAGTGGAGAAGGCACTTTAAAGCAGTTGTAAGTGGGTTTGCACATAGCTAAGCACTGATAACCTCCGGTTACAGTTTCTAACACTCAGTTAGCTTCTACTTTGCTTAATCTGTGTAGGTAATGCTTATCCCCTGCGCAAACACACTTAAACATGCTTACTACTGCTTATTTGTGCTTACACCTGCTTAATAGTGCCTTATTCATTATGACACTGACACTTCACATGTGCATTTAATGCAGTACTCCTGTTCAAATATAAATGTTATTTAGTAGGTTATACAGCAAAACGATGTTGATATACAGATTTCACATGGAAAATAGAATGTGCTGTGGTGGGACTCGAACCGGGAATGCGTTTGCGTTAGGCAGATGGTCTGCTCACTACACTATTGCTCTTCTGCTTTATTTGCATATTTCTACCATAATGTCATACCCATGTTCCCTTTCCCTAGCTCCTGAGCTCCACGTAAACAGCATCCATCCATTCTCCAGTTGCTAGCCCTGCCATACCACACCTCCACACATTTCTCTCTCTGAACGTCTCAGTACTCCTCCAGTATACTGTCTCGACCCAAGCGTCTGCAGGCTATTCATCTGTTTAGTCCACGTACGTACAAGCCTTCCTTTGATCCTCCTCTGATACTGGTGGAGACATCGATGTGACCCACAATGTTTGGTTCGTCCCGCCAGGGACGAACCTGTTGTTGTGTCAAGAGTAGACCTAGCTGGTCTACACTGTTTCTCCCACTGGTAGCATCCTGCCAGGGTTTTGAGAAGCAGCAGTTTGCTCACACACCTGGCCAGCCTCATCTCCCAGGTCCGCGGAACCAATGCCCCAGGTGTGACATTCTGTGCATGAAGCATGCCCACACGCCCCCATGGTGTGCACCAACAAGACTACTGTTCTCACAGTATGATTGGGCAGGCACTGTTCTTTGATGCACATAAACTGCTCGTAATACTGTGGTTGAGCAATGTACACATTTGCTGGTATTAATCTACACACTTGCATACATTTCCTATACTGTTGGATGACTGTGCTGGATGATATGTAAGTGTGTAGATTAATACCAGCAAATGTGTACACACTTACATACATTTCCTATACTGTTGGATGACTGTGCTGGATGATATGTTTGTGATCACAGCAGCTGAATGTGTGTCTGCCATGGCTTAGTGGAACTCACGTAGACTATAGTGTGCAGGGTTGGGAGGTTGCAACCTAGCAGTGCAGATTATTTTAATGACCATGATGACAGTTGTTGGCTACAGAGTGACTAAGGCACTGTAGAGCAACTGTAGGCATGTATGTGCTGGTTTGCACGAGGCTCAGCATTGCTGACCTCCAGTTGCAGCGTCTTGAACTGAGTTAGCATCTACATTGCTTAACCAGTGTGGTAATTACTTACCGCCGCCCAAACAGGCTTACACCTGCTTGATCCCGCATACCCCCACGCTTCTTCAAATATTTGGTTAACATTTGTGGAATGGGACAATCCGACTGGATGCTTGTCCATTTTCAGCAGTGGCCCGGGGAGTAGAGCTCCACAGTGACCCACCTACTAATTCCAATTAATACTGAGGTCTTCACATTCATAGATAGTAACAGACGTAACATAGCTATGGTCCCCATTCTTCATGCTTAGTTATGTTAACATGTCGGTATTATAAATGCTTACATGCTTAGGTCAGGTTTACATGTCCCATATGACTGTTGACAAAGGTCAGTTTAAGGTGAAGTTGGATTCCAGTTTAACAGTTCTGGATAGGTTACACGCAGGTATTCAGGGTAGGTTTAGTTATTCCATACCTGTGTGGTACAGTAGAGGGGAATAGTGAAGGAGTAGGTAGGTAGGTAGTGGGGGTGACATTGTAACTGTATAGAAGCCTGTTGGAATAATTGGATGGGGAGCAATAGGGAAGGTTTGTCGGATTTTGGTATTTGTATGCGAGGCAGGACAAGAGGTGTCAGTTCCACTAGTTGATGTAGTGGCATAGAGTGCAAGTTTTGTGGGGGGGGGGATTTCACAAGGTGGTTAGCCTGTGCTGATCCAAGTGTGCTTGTGGTATTCCTTCATGTGTTATTTACATGTGTCATGTGGGACAGCTGAGGTAATACATGTGGGTTGGGGGGTTCCAAATTCTGGCAATATAGTTGGGGAAGAGGGTGTCACTTATGTGTAACTTTAAACATTAATAGAAATGGAACAAGGGTTGATAGGTAAGTGGTGTTCATGGGTCACAAAGGGGGGTGTTAGTAGGGGAATTATCCAGGGATGTGCAGGAAGGCTGCAGGGAAGGTCCACAGCTGGCCTTGTCTTCTACAGCAACAGCTGTGCATATACACTGCATTTGGAGTTTGCGTTGGACACTCACACCCCTGCGTGTAGGTGAAGACTATAATAATAACTTGTGATGCCAATTAGATCGGATTATATGCCTACAGTGGGGTGTTGCGACCATGTGTTCTTAGGTGTTATGTAGTGGGTTTTGCAACAACATATATGGCTATATGGTACTTTGCCATGTAAAATAGACTGTGCTGCAGTGGGACCCATACCAGGAATGGCTGCTCATTAGGCGGAGGCTCTGCCCAATTCGCACTATTGCTTACATCCCAAGGGCAGTCCAAACAGAACCGTGCCAGCCAACACCTGCACACCCAGGCCCATAATTGCATACCCATAGTTCCCCCACCCGTCCCACCTCTACAGCAGTCATCCTTACTGTGGGTGCAGGTCAGGTCTAACCACACCACTACACATTGCCCACTCTCCACGTCTCGGGACCCATGTCGTACGTTGTTTTGACCCATGGGTCATCAGGCTTGCCCAACCTTGTAGTCCGTGTATGTACATGGCTTGCACAGATAAACTGTTACAGGGACTGACCCTGATCATCATCAAATTTTGGG